>NC_056727.1:846359791-846384791 GCF_019279795.1 Protopterus annectens | reverse complement strand
TGTCCTCTGCAAGGCTCAGAACCAGGACCTTGCACACACAGCTAATGTGAATTGCCAATAAGCCATGGCAGATATACAGACAACGGACAGTACCACAAACATATCATGCAGCGTAGTCATTCAGCAGTATAGGAATGTATCCCATCATGTAGATGTATATGTGAGTGTTTATATCCAGCATATAGGTACATATATATATATATATATATATATATATATATATATATATATATATATATATATATATATATATATATATATATATATATATATATATATATATATATATATATCTATATATATATATATATATATATATATATACATATATATATATATATACATATACATATATACAGAGTGATGTATACGGCCAATAGTTGTACATTGGCCGTATACATCACTCTGTATATGTAATTTACATTAACACAACAGTACCTGTCCAATCATTATTTGTGAAAAGTACTCTTGCAAGGTGCTGTGTGCAACATCATCATCATGATAAAGGTAAATGGGGTAACCATAGAGGGACCGGTAGTGTTGTGTGTACAATGGGGTCGTCCTCATCACGTGTACCTGGACCATTTAGGAGTGATGTGCATACCAGGATCGTGCGCCTGAGGGACAGGGGTGAGGTTAACAGGAGTATGTTGTGATGCATATTACAAGGGTTACATGTGTCCAGTGGGCACGTGTGAAATGGACAGTTATGTATAGGGCAGATGTTGTCCTAGGAGCCAATTGGCCTTATGTTTCCGTAGGTGAGGGTCGGATGTAGGAGAAGGAGTGTAGGTATGGCTGTGGAGGATAGGTAGGGTAGGATCACAGAAAAGACAGCATACAGGGTTGGTATATGACACATGTGGGGGGATACACCCTGGACGGGGATGGGTGTTCGGCATTCACAAGCCCATGGGAACAGTGGGACGGAGGTCCCCAGCCATGTGCAACTGCCACTGCAGCTAAACAGCTGCAAAGGAGGCAGTTCTGGGGGCTGTTCAGGAGGGGCAGCATCACCCTGTAAATGTGATACTCCACCCTTGAGCTTGCGTATCTGTCTTTGGAGCCCCTTAGTGAGCCCCCAACGCAACACATCTGGGACCGCACGACAGCAGACATGTACCAGTCTGGTCCTGCTTCCAGGGACGACATGCTCCATCCTCAGTCTCAGTGGTGGTACCACCAAAAGGTGGTGCAGAGCCAACAGAGGTTGATGTCCAAGGCTGTGCCCCAGATGTGCTAGTGCCCAGTGCCATGGTCAGCTGAAGTGGGACAGAAGGTTCTGCCAGGACCTCCCAACCCATTCAGCCTATGGTGTTTAAACCCACATATTGCTTAGAGATAGACAACAGCATACAGGATTACCTACAACAGTATGCATATATATCACCATCAACCCAACACAACAGCATACAGGATTACCTACAACAGTATGCATAGATATTACCATCAACCCAACACAACAGATGGTATACATTTGCAGAGGTAGCACAACACATGCATGCATACTGCATGCCATCTGTACACTGTGTAGTAGACGTGTGACTGCAGCTATCAACAGTTGCCCATTATTGGCTTGTCAGTGGGAACCTCAGCCAGTGTCTGTCACACCACTCTCTCATGTGACACATGTCCAGTCAAGGATGCAATTGCAGTAACACATCCCTAAAATCATGTACTGTCTGCAATCCTCACACTATGCTTCTGCTGTGCACAGATGTGTGTGTGTGTGTTCAGTGTGTAACACAGGAAACAAATGGTTGCACACACTGCCCAGTTCACAGATGGCCCTACAGATGGGGGTCCCTCATGAACAGAGTACTGTCATGTCTGTATTATAACATGCAGAATAGCCATTACCACACACATGTTAAACAGGCAGGAGTCTCAATGCAGCATAGCTACACTTACATGCTGTAGTCATGTGTGGCACATCACCCTCCTGTCTTTAGGCTATTTCCCTCTGTGTAAAATGTTTGAGGTACATCCAGATAACATATGTGATGCTGTGTCAGAACACCACATCCAGGTACCACTCACAGTGACTGTCATGGCCAAATACCAACATGTTTTCCCTAGATAGTGTACTGTGTTTATCATGCGGATGGCTATGGGAACACCATCACAGCTGTTCCACATGCAATCAGCTAGAGGAGGACTGCAATAGGTGCAGAGACTATCACCTGACCATGTCCATCACTTACAATACACATGCTGCTGCTGTGCAGGTGTACTCCTTCACATCCACCAGAGAGTGTGTGGGTGGGACAGGCAAAGTACACCAGGGAAGGGCTTGGAGACTTAACCCTAAGCATCGTCTGCCACATGCCTAACAGTACAGGGGTCAAACCCCTGACTGACTACTCATTACTACTACATGTGCATGATGTTACTACATGTGCCACAAAGGTGACATGTTGCTGTGCTGTAAGAACATATATGTGTGTAGGTGAGTGACATCTGCAACAGAGATATAGTAGACATACATTAGGTGTGGCACACATGGCTGTCCACATGAACGGATGCCATTGTCACCACAGCCAAACTCTCTAATGGACACACATTAACATGCTTTGCCAGGGCCACAAATACACAACCTAACTACTTAGTTTGCCACACTGCAGTAATGCACGGGACTACATGCACCACAGGGGATATCTGGAGGTTATATGGGCTAGGGCATGTGAAAGTGTTTGACATCTGTTGGTATGCCAATGAGGGTTATACTGGTAGTGACTATGGTTGGGAGCATCACAACCCACACACAGACACAAGGTGCCAGTACTGGCATGCATGTATGCATTGCTTCATGGGTGTGTAGTGGTTGGCTGTGCAAGATGACTGTACAAGGCTGGGTGAGGGGTAATCCTTGGCATTGCATCACCCAACAATGGTGTGCAGTGCAGGGGTGTAGTGTTTGTAATGTCCCACACCGATGGGTACTGCATGATCTGCCCTGACATCCTAGATGCCAGTGTGTATGGCCATAGCTTTGCAATGCATGCCATGTCTGTGTTTGATAGTCCTTCACATGGACATTGCCTGGGATGTGACATGTACAGGTGTACCTGGTTTGGTAGGCATATGTTGTGTACACAGCCTGTTATCCCCTGATATGCCAATACTGGCCTGGTGTGGTGAAACCTGCTTATAGTGAGCAGGTCGACCTAGCACCTGCATTGATAGTATGATACAGGTATTCTGTGGTGTCAGTGGCATGGGTCCATACAGGGCACATGTGTACAGCATTGTATGGCCTCTGTGGATCACATTTGATGGCACCACATATGTTGCAGGCATCCAGTGTGGAACATAGTGAAGGCACAATGTCTGCATATATGTGCCTATTGTACTGCTGTACAGGGTGCCATGTCCTCTGCAGGCCACTGCATTCACACCATGCCTACTATCTGTCATCAGTGTGCATGGCACTAGCAACATAGTGGGATATCCTAGGCGAGTTTGTTTGTGCATGGCACATGGGTGCAAGACATATACCGGGTACTAGTAGGGTTGCATACTTTGTTCACCAGGCCTTTTGCCAGATGTAGGGGTATGGCTTGCCAACACAGTCCCGTGGCTGACTGACAGCTGTACTTCTTGTGAGGTGGCCAATGTGTCATAAGATGGACACCATATAGGAAAACTACAAAATCCACTCCCCAACATGTTCAGTGGTAAGACACTCACAGCCACCTCTACACAGGCTCTGACAGACACACTTGCCATGTCCCGTATCACACTGCAGCAATACGCTTTTAGGGCATGCGCTATGGCAAATACTGGCTTGCAGCAAACCTACAGGTGTATACCTAGGTGGGTGACAACAGCAGGAATGGCAAAGGTGGTCATGTGATTTGTACATAGAGTGCATTCTCTACAAAGCACTGTTCTTGTCTCTTGCAGGCAGACACACACACACACACACACACACACACACACACACACACACACTTGGCATGTCTGAGATTAGAACACCAACCTAAGTACTTTAGCACACTATAGCATTACGCAATTACAAAACACGCTACCGAGATTACTGGGACGCAGCACTCCCTGAGGTGTATTTGTAGGTGGGTGACATCATCAGCCTTGCCAAAGGTGGATATAAGAATTGTATGGAGTGTGAGCAGTTTAAAAGCATTATTCAGTCCTCAGACAGATGGGGACAAACACACACACTTGGCAAGTCTGGGATTAGAACACTGACTTAACCACTATATTACACTACAGCATTATGCAGTTACAGAATGTGCTACCGAGATTACTCAGACACAGCCTTCCAGGAGGTGTATTTGTAGGTGGGTGACATCATCAGCCTTGCCAAAGGTGGGTATAAGAATTGTATGGAGTGTGAGCAGTCTAAAAGCATTATTTAGTCCTCAGGCAGAGGGGTACAAACACACACACACACACACAAACTTGGCAAGTCTGGGATTAGAACACCAACCTAAATACTTTATTACATTACAGCATTATGCAGTTCCAGAATGCGCTACTAAGTTAACTGGGACACAGCACTCCCAGAGGTGTATTTGTAGGTGGGTGACATCATCAGCCTTGCCAAAGGTGGGTATAATAAGAATTGTATGGAGTGTGAGCAGTCTAAAAACATTATTCAGTCCTCAAGCAGACGAGGACAAACACACACACACACACACACACACACACACACACACACACACACACACACACACACACTTGGCAAGTCTGGGATTAGAACACTGACCTAACTACTTTATTATACTGTTACAGAACACGCTACCGAGTTGACTGGGACATAACACTCCCAGAGTTGTATTTGTAGGTGGGTGACATCATCAGCCTTGCCAAAAGTGGTTATAAGAATTGTATGGAGTGTGAGCAGTCTGAAAGCATTATTCAGTCCTCAGGCAGACGGGGACAAACACACACACCAGTGGTGGGAATGGAACACCTGCCTATCTACAGATCACTATTACAATACTAAATAGTTGCAAGTAGCGCCACACAGACTACACATTACAAGGCTGTCATTATGACCTTCTAGGAATGCGGACATCAATAGGGATGCTGGCAGTTAAGATGTACATACCTGTGAACCTGTGTGTTTAAAGTAGGAATCCATCCTGACCTTGAGTATGCCCATCTGTGCAATGGATGACTACTATCACTATACAGGGTTACAATGGCCATGCCCATACACAGAGGCACATAACCGACACAAGGTGTCACTGGGCATGCTCACACACTTCATAGCACAGGGCTGTCTGGGATGCACTCTGATTCTAAACACGGAAGGCCACAGTGGCCATGCTATTACAGTTAGATATAAAGAACTCATTGTAATGGGCTCTGGTGTTAGTAGTTGTCATTGTTAGCAGGAACACTGCTGTATGTATATCTGACACCGGTCTTTTACACAACGTCTGCTGCTGTCCATCACCTTAGATGTACCATCCTAAACCAAGCACAATACCACCACTCAGAGTGATGTCTTGCTAGGAGTGGAAACTGCTTGACCAACACAATGAACCAATGCCCTGCTGTAAGCACGAGGTTGTTCAGTGTTTGTCATTCTAGTATGACATGACTGACAGTAGACAGGCCTTTGACACATATCACATGCATCCATGATTCAAGGGAGTGGGGATAATACCCAAGTTGCATCCACCCATATAGTGCCATTCTAAGGCAAATGTCCTAAACACAGGATAACACCCTGACACCTAGAGGACAACTGCATTGTATGCTTATGCTAACCAGTGCTAGATTTGTAGCGTCCATAATCACAGCTGCTCACTGTACATCCAACAATGGGGAGTACTGACATCTGTGCAGTGATGAACACCTGGCTGAAGGCTCTATAGTGCACAATAGCACTACCACCATACACCTCAGAACCAGACATGTGGGCCATAACACAGGTATGGACCGCTCCAGGTGGTGGTGTCCCCACATACATAGAGGCCACTCACATGTACTGACCGGTACGCCCAAAAAAGGCATTACAGATGAGTCAGGTGCAGGACACAGTGTCAAATGCTGCATTCTAGGATGTAAACCTCAGACACCACCATGCCCTAGGACCACAAAAACACATCCATACGTGTTGTAGGACATATGAGTACACCACCATGTGACCCATGGCCAGTGGACTGTACCAAGCTCTACATCAACTGTAGAGAGTATCCATGTACTGACACAGTTGCATCATGTGTTATGCAATGCAATGATACCACTGTCTGTAACCAGGTCAGCTGTACACATCCCAAGGACCCTTGGTTATTTACAGCATTAGCAGATGACTGTTGCTGTACACCAGTACACATCCTCATGTTTGGATATGACATACATGTACCTGCCCTGGATATGTACATGCCACACACACAACATACATGTAAATAGCATAGCTGTTGTTGTCCTTTGTGCAGACAGGTAGCTACAGCCATTACACACATGCACATGGAATGTAGGTCCATGGCTGCTGAATGCTAACAGTACATAAGGTGTGATATCAATGTTGACAGAGGTAACATTCCCTCTGTACTGGTCACCCATTACACCTATCATATCATACAACAGTCCACGTGTCATGTATGTCATTACACATGTCCACCAATTGCAATGCCTACAAACATGCCCAAATGACAGGATTGAAGGACCTACACACATGTACATGTAGTGGTGTGCGTTCAGATACCATGTCTGTGCAGTTGCTGATGTATGCAGGTGATGTGTGTTTTAGTACATCATGCAATTGCAATGCAGCCTCAACATTGCCAACTGTATATGGTGATATGCTGAAAGTACAGAAAGATGTACCTAATGTATGGTCAGATTTGTGGAAATAACTAAGTGGTGGGGCATCTTTGCAGATGGATGTTTGCTGAGGACAGCTCACAGGTGTGTCACAAGTGGTCCTATAATAACCTGTGTAACTGGTAAGCAATGGTTTCATTAATTGAAGGACATAACACACAACATAGACAGCGGTCAGGGTGACACTGAAGGTAAATCACTTGACACCTGTTAACAGTTAAGATGTCCCGTGTGCATATATTAGCACTGTTGCCAAAGAAAGCGTCAGTGCACTTTGTAATGCATGCAATACTGCTGTAAGTCTGTCATACATATCATGAGCTAGGCAGGTGTTAGATTCTCAGTACTGGCATGTGTGGTTACGTGTGTGTCCATATATGTTACGTATGGTGGGGAATACATCTCAATTGTTACTCACTCTCCTGTACACTAGTGTACACATCTGTACAGACTGCAATGTAGTAAGCAGGACATAGGCAGGGGTGTGCATCTCACACATGTGAGGTATCTGTATGTGCGTGACAGGTGTATTCAATAGTGAATGCCACAGCGTGTGTGTGTGAGTGTGTGTCTGTGTGTGTGTGCATGCGTGTGTGTGTGTGTGTGTGTGTGTGTGTGTGTGTGTGTGTGTGTGTTTGCGTGTGTGTGTGTGTGTCTGTGTGTGTGTGTGTGTGTGTGTGTGTGTGTTTTCAGTTTGCTGTGTCACTGAATACATGTGTGTCAATACCTGAGTGTGTGGGTGCAGTTGTGTGTTGGCATCCTGTCATGGGAACATGTATTACTGCTTCCCAATGAGGCATCACACTTCCCACTCGGCTCTACCCTTGTAATCAGCTAGACTGCTCTCTTAGTTCACCACTCCATGTAACTGTACCTATGATGTCACCCAGTATGGATGTTACATCTGTAGCCACAGTAGCTTAATACACAGCTCTCATGCTCTTGGATCAGTAGACGTGTTTGGAATGTGGGACATTCTCACTGTTATGTGGCAGCTACATGGTGCATGCTGGTATATTCATACATACCTGTGAGTAGTCCAAATTAACATATGGGACACTAACTGCAAACACTGATATCCACCGGCACGTGCAATTAGACCTGAAGGAGGAAAGCAGAACATCATGACCAAAATGCAGTTACTGTTGTTACACAAGACACATACTGTTAACAGTATGAAATGCATTGTACACCTGCAGTACATGGTATGTCTGCTGCCGGTCAACAGTACTCAACAATTGTAAACTACACTTATCTTCCTAGTCTGTTCACCCTGTGCATCAGACCATATGAGCATGCCCCTGCACGAATTGTGTGGATGTCAGGGATGTGGCACAGGCATCATCATATACACAGGGTGATAATGTTTGCCAGAGGCCTAGGCTGTAACATTGGATGACATCATGTGTGTGGGTTAGGGCCTTTGATCTAATTGGGCGTACGTGGATGTTATGGATGTGTGTGTTGCGGTGCCCTGCATATGTTTCCAGTGTGTGCATGTATGTATGCACACAGTTCTGGCATGTGTCTGGCCTACACAGGGGTATTATTGATAGCTGCGGACTGTACAGGCCAGGTTTTACAGTTCACGGTGTCCGACCATGGACATGTGACCTGCACCTGCCAGGGGTTGCACGGGCACTACCAGGCAGAGGTGCAGATTGGGTACTGTCTGATGACACTTGTCCACTGGAACCGTGTCCCTGTTGGGACTGTCCAGGGCCATGTGCATGAGGCCTGCTGTGTCATGGTGTGGACAGCACAGCACCAGCTGCACTGCTGCTGCTACTGCGACTATGGGAGCGGACATGTGAGGTAGCTCGTTCACATAGACCTGAAACAGGTGATGTAGCAGGTCTACGTCCACATGCCCGACACCTCACTCCTACCAGATGTTCCAACACAGACAGCTCACACTCGCAGATTGTCATGCCATGGTCATGGACTCCAACCATGTCACCCAACCATCTAACTAAAGCTTCAGCAATCTGCTGTTGTGCATTTACCATTGCCTGGATGTTGTTGTTTAAAGAATGGACAGCAGCCCTCTGAAGCCATTAATCTTCTCTGCTGTGCCTTTCAACATGCGTCTGTGCCTCCATTATAGCCTGTAACATGCGTCTGGTGACACTAGCTGCTGCGATCTGTCTTGCAGGGGCATGTTGGCCAGAGGTCCTCCAACGAGCAGCACTGGCCACGTGCCTGTGTGGGGCACCACCAGTCAGTTGGCTGACACCATGGTGTGCAGGCACACCTTCCATAGCCTCCACACTTTCCTGTTCCAAGCTACCACATGCCAACTGCCCTTCCTCTATGGCCACTGGTGATGGGGTATTTGTAGGCATATGATAGGGGGAATGGCAAACAATGGCACAAATTCAGCCCCTGACAACCCTGCCTGTGCCTCAATCATATGTTCATCATCACTGCTAGAGTCTGTGGGGACACTTACATCAGATGGACCACAGGAGGAAAACGTATCTACATCAACCGTGAGGGGCAGACAAGAACTATACATTACAATCTATACAATAGACATAGACACACACACAGACACACACACAGACACATGCTATGGCACCCAACATGCATGTGATATGACAGAAGGAATGCAACATGCATGTGATACGGCAGATGGCATGCAGCACAGGCAATAATAGTGGTAGTTATCATACATCCCTGGGTAGCACACAACAACATGCATGTGTCATAGCAGAAGTCATGCAAAGTACACAATCATAGTAGTAGTTAGCATACATCCCTGTGTTACACCATGTAGACCAGCACAGGTTAACAGTACACCTGCCTGATGTGTGGCATATGACCTTGACAATCATATGTAGTATGGCATGTGATCTGCTGACGTGTGCAATGACATGCATACATGTTTAACACAATGGTGTCCTCGCAAATATACAGTGGGGTAATGGTGTCCCAATGCAGTGTTGTCTGTCTGCCTTACAAATATACTGCACATTTAGCTGATGTGCATGGCCATTGCAGGGAATCATGAGGTGTCGCTATTTCTGTACAGTGTGAGTTACAGACACAGTTCATAGCCATGACTGTGTTCAGATACAATACATATATACTGTGGAATGTGACCCACTTCACTGAGGTGTATACACACTAAACCATGATGTGGAAAGTGTGACACAGGTCACTGAAAGGTATACAGATGACACCCCTGCACATATGCAACCATATTGCTGCTGTCTGGCAACTATGGCTAGACATGGCGAACACATCGGTACATCATGTCTCACATGACATCTGTGTACCACACACACACACACACACACACACACACACACACACACACACACACACACACAAACATGAGGAGCAAGTATGACATTGATGTCCAACACCAGCAAGGGGAATGTACTGTATCTGTGGGCTGATGTGGATACTGAACAGGTGACTGTTGTTATGTTGTGACACATTCAAGATGTTCAACACATCTTATGTGGTGGATTGATGTCACGCCTACACAAGATGTGCACAGGCCTGTAGGATGTCAAGTGTTCCACATCTGCAATATAACCATTACACAAAGGCCATAGTTGGACCATGTGTATCCATTTTACGACAGGGTGTACACACAAGAACATCATGTCTACTGTGTGCGTTGCTTCATGTCTCTGGCCATCCTCCATGGCCATGTGTGTACATGTGCTGGCCAAATTATTGTGAAGGGCATCTATTTCACATGTCTGTTGTCCCATATGACATACAACCATAGATGTCATATACTCCACTGACAACAGGGTTATGCAGACAAAGGGTGGTATGTTTGGTATGTGGGATATGTTTTTCAGGATATTTAGGCAGTGTTGCCACCAGGCCACTAGATGTCATGGGCATGTCAAGATAGCACATCACATTGTGTGACATTCATAGCAGGGCTATGATCCACACCAGTGAATCCTGTGGGCTGGCCATACTCCAGCTCACTGTGTAGTACTGTTTGTATTCCCCACATGTGTTGTTCTGATATGTAGTACATGTCCCTACAGTGAACAGCACCTCCACCATTGTATGCACAGCTGTCCACACATCTTGGCAATGACAGTTTATGAGGATTCATGTTGGTGATTCACATAGTTTGCAAGTGTTGCACATGGGTAGCCATTGTGATGCATTGCAGGTCTAACCTGTATATTGTGACAGAACCATACATTATGTGCACATGTGGTAAATGGCCACATGGCAGATAGATCTGTGCATTACGATGCCTGATAAATAATAATAGTCTCACCTGCAATGGGCTGCTGTTGCAGCGGAACACCAGAGGTACCTAAATATGAGTAACACAGCAGTATGAGAATTATCCATGCCTGTATGATAGCTACAGGGTGCAATTTGTACGTTAACACATACACCAGTAAATTAGACTATACTATGGTATATGCACATGCGTGCATACACAGAGTAGCATACTATAGTATGCGCCATGTGTGTATACATGCCTTGCATATGATGTTACATTACATATTGTAGAGTGACACATGCGACTATATGGAATATAGTTGTTATAGGTGTAGTAGTGACTTACCAAGCAACTCCAGACTTGGTGGTTGAGAGACACCCACCTCCACAATATCGGTTAAGGCTTGTGGATGTCTTTCTGCAGGTGTTCCCAGGTTGGCGGGTAGCTCCTCGGTATGTGTGAGTGGGGGCTGGGTTGGTGGTCCAGCACCTGTTGCACTTTGTTCCCTGGTGATTGCATTTGCACGCAGTTTCACCCATCTAATGAGGTCTGTACAGTGTCTGCGCACTTGCTCCTATATGCGGTTGTGGCAACCCACATCATTAACCCTCCTGTGAAGTTCCATCCACAGGGCATCCCGCTGCTGGGCATCCTGTGGCACATGGCTGAACAGGATATCATGACTGTCATGTAGGTATGGGATGAGGGCCTCATCCTCCAAATGGCTATAAGGGGGTAGCCTTGCATGCGGCATACCTGGAAGACATAATGATGGAGACAAGTCACAGTAACTCATAGAGGCATACAGAGCTACAGCTGAACATACATGTGTATCGAATTTATTATGATTAAATAGTTGTCATTGCAAATCTACATGACACTGACACTACTGACATGTTTGTGTCACACACATGTGACACTCATTGGTGAGTGGATATTATCACCATATATGTGTATGTGTCACCTGATTACATTGCTCATATTCCATGTGGATGCTGTCTTGATGTGGGCATGTCCGTTTGCCTGCACTGATGTTCCTACCTATCAGCACATGGCTGGATGTGTCCACATTAATGCAGTCAACCTTGATGCTGTGTATATGTCACATATAAAGACTTACACTGCCTTAATGGACATAACCTGTGACCCTGCAGACTTGCTCATGGAAGGTTTTACATGTATGTGTTCTGCCACATACATCTACATGGCACTGAACAGCAATTCAACATCATGCCATGCATCACCTGTATTGCACATGTGATACACATGGGACACTGGCTAGCTAGATGGTATTTGCAGGGATGAATATCAACTATAGCATGTACAGTCAAAGTCAACTAATAGGCTATATGCCCTGGGACATGTATGAATCTAGGATGAAAGGTTACCTGGCTGTAGCCGACAGGTGGGTCTCTGGGGCCAGGTGGAGCAGTGCCACATAAGTGATCCACAGGGTTAATGATATATTTACCATGTGGTCATCACACCATGTCTGAGAGGGGGAGATGTGCAGCTTTGCTGGACAGGAATGCATAATATGGCAGGACTATGTAAAGTGTATGGGACAAGGATCTGTCCAGCATGTGATGATCCTAGTACTAGGAAGGTGGATGTCCATGAAGTATGTGATTGAGATCAGGATGTGTACATGTAGCATGTCCAATATCACTGGTTTGGACATGGATTTAATGGATTTATTCAGGGTATGCATCATGCTACATAAATGAGATGGGGAATGGGAAGGCTGGTGTATTCCATCTAAACATGGCCAATACCCCTTAAAGGAAATATGTGATCTGATATGGGTCACTTGAGTGTTGTATATGGCTGGACAATGATCTCTATATTCATGGATGACACCCTGTCATGATTAGAGTTGCCACATATGACTACCTGACAGGTGTGGTGACGTAGCTATCACAGGAAAGAAAACTTGCCCAGCTGCATCCCTTACACACAGTGTCCATTATGTTGACTGCTGCCTAGGTGGTAGTTCATGGGTATAGGGTTATTAACATAGGGGTGACAATGCAATATGTAGCTGTCAGATTGTGGCCATATGTCACACACACCTCACCCACAAAGCCCCTTCTGTATGTTGTCCACAACACTCTGTGTCGGCTATTGCTCCTAGGTCATAGTAATTTGCATACTTTAATAGGCAGATGCCTTCTGTTAGTCTGTGTGGTATGGACTACAATGAGGGGGAATACAATTAATTAACCATGTCTTACTGTAGCTGGCACTGGTGTGATGTGCATGTATTATTCATACACCTTCTGTAGTGTTGGTTCTGCCAGCAGTCCCGTTGCAAAACACTCCTGTGACATAGGAATGTACATCTAGTATACCGAGTGTAGGCGGAACACAGTATAGGTGATGATGTCCTATGACCTGGCAAGGTTATGATATGCAGTGTGAAATCAACCTTACTGTCATCTACATCTGTACTGCTGACATCAAATAATTTGATCAAGGTTCATGGCCTTTCAGACCAGACTCAGCGGGGTAGTAGTGCAGTACGTCCCATTATCAGTGGTGTCTCCCCCTTTGTGGGTTGTGATACTTGTTGTTGTGCACCATTCAGTTGTGTACACAGCCTGACATGAAGCTATGTTTTACATGATGTGTATGTGGAGAGCAACTTGTTTTGCCATATGTGTATGATACAACCTGGGATGTGGACAGGTCCCATGCAGCCTGAGTGTAGCTTGTACTTGCATAGTTGTGGATACAGGGGCTCTGTGGTGTGCATGGATATACGATTGTGTACCTGTTGGGGAGGGGGCAGTGTCTTTATGTTATCCAATACCCTATCTGGATTGCTTATTCATGCACAGCACTTGTTCAGAACTTGTAAGCACTACATTTGCAACTAATTACTATAGCACTCAATCTTCCTCATTAACTAGAGGTAAACAGGTTTTGTACATACTTTTCTCACTTGCTTAGAGTAAAATAGCTGTTGTATTCACTTTCTTCACTTATCTAGGGGAAATTAGTTTTATATTCAGGTATGTCCAAGGGTCAGCTGCCAGTGTTCTCTCCTGTCTATCTGATGAATCTGGATATCTTGAGGCAATGTAGACATTGCCTCATGTACACAGACAACCCTCTCCACCTACCACCCAACACTGCAATCTGTCAGAGATGCACTTATCTAGCCAAACTTGAGGTAAAGCTCTCTCCAACCAAGCCTGACCCTGACAGTCATATGGAGAAAGTAAACATTTGCACCACACCACACTCATCACATAGTCTCACTGAATCTACCCCACCATTAACTGAGAAAACTACTTGTATACCAACTCATTAGCTCAATGCTTTCTGGAATTCATAAACACCAATGCCCTGGATCAACTTATCCACACACCCACCAGGGGCAACAATATCCTAGACCTAGTCGTTACCAACATGAGTGACCGGTGTTCCACACCTGAAGTCAACTACTCGTTAGTCCGATCTGACCATAAGCTGAACACCCTTGATATCCACATCCCGCCCCCATCCCCCATTAACAGAACCACAGTGTAATATGGCTACAGAGCCAACTTCATGCTTCTTAAGACAGACATGGTGAACTTCATGACACCCATGCAGATGGACAATTATGTTACAACTGCTGTATCCTACACAAATGCACTCTATATGCACTTACATGGGTGCATGGATCGTGCTATCCCAAACAGAACCAAGACGCTATACTCCTAATTAAGGAAGCCAATCTGGTGGTCCCCTGCCATAAACAAACTGTACAACAGAAGGAAGACACTGTTGCAAAAGTGAGTACAATCCCATGCATGGAGGAGCTCCCTGGTCAGCCTCAGTAAGGTGAGATCCCTTATAATATCCTCCAAAGCTAGCTATGGAAACAAAACCGACACTAATTCCAATGACAACCACAAAACCGACACTAATTCCAATGACAACCACAAAGCATTCTATAGCTATGTCAAATATCTCAATGTCAACACCCAGATCTGCTCTGAGTTACAGCACAAAGGCACTAACATTACAGAACCAACTGATATTGCCAACATCATGGCAGATAGGTTCAGTGCTACCTTTCCTTCCTCTCACCCCATAAATGGCCCAAATCTATACAGGAAGAGTGCAGAGTCCCTGTAATCACAACTACGTAGGTAAAAGCTGCACACTCTAAAGCCAATATCACAGCATCCATGGGACCAGACAACATCCCAGGCTGCATTTTACACGAACTTCAGAATGTACTGGCTCCCCACCTACGCACCATGTTCAATAATAGCCTCTCATCGGGCTTTGTGCCCCCTGAATGGTGCACAGCAATAGTTATCCCATTCCACAAAGGTGGCACCACAATGGACCATGGGACCTATTGCCTTATAGGCCTGACTAGCCTGGTCTGCAAGGCTATGGAGCACATCATCATGGATCTCAGTCACAGAGACATTGGGAACCTCCAAACCTTTGACCCCTCCCAGTTTACCTTTGTTAAGGGCAGACCATGCCTCCTAAACCTGCTGGACTTCTTAGAGACAGTTACCAAGGCATTAGATGAGGGTAAGGAGGTCCACACAGCCTACCAAGATCTCTCAAAGGCTTTCATCACCATTCCTTATTCTGGTATTATCGACATACCCATCCATCTGAACATTAACCCCTACATCATGTGATGGTTTGCAAAGTGGCTCACGGACAGAACCCACACAGTGGGAGTTGCATTCCCTAGGTCCGACTATATACCAGTTAGAAGTGGCGTCCCCCAGAGCTCAGTCCTAGGACCCCTCATGTTCGGTATATAATTCTCTGACATACAGGCCAGCTCAGGAGTGCTTTGGCTGAAAAGGTTTGCAGATGACTGCAAACTAGGGGTCATAATTGTTTCCCCAGCTGATACAGACACCCTCCGGAAGGGTCACACTGAGACGGATACCTGGTGTCAATATCATAGCCTCAAGCTGAATGCCAAAAAGTGCATAGTGATCCCCTTTGGATATAACTAATTACCAGTGGACTACCACATAGGTGCTAGTCCACTACATACAGAAAAGGTAATAAGGGATCTGGGAAACACAGTAGATAGCAATCTCTCCTTTGATACCTATAATGACAAGGTGGTTAGAATATACTTCTATGTGGCCCCCCTAATCTCTAATGGGTTCACATCCAGAACAAAGGAGGCCATTGTGCCTCTCTACTCATGACTTATTAGACCCATTAAAGGATACAACACCCCATTTTGGGATGTACCTTACAAGACAACTGCAACAGCTTGGAAGATTACAACAGTACCATACCAAGAGGATTACTGACCTCAGACAGATGACCTATGCATCCCAACCTAAGAAACTCCCGCTGTACTCTGTTGCATACTGCATACTCATAGGTGATCTCTGCTTGACATACAAGGCCCATGTCCAACCCAGTATTGCTGGATATGCTCCACCTAAACAGAAGCCCCTAAGAGCCACATGCTCTAGGGATATCCACCTAACCACAATGATGACTAGGACATGCTGACGGATAGATTCCTGACCTGGAGACTCCCCTTGCTTTGGAGCATGATTCCAATGTACATCAGGCAAGGCCCCTCACTAGCACTAACCTTGACAGGTGGATGGGAGACAGACATGTACCCTGAGGATCACTACAGTGGCTCTGCTGGACAGAGGCACAGGAAACTAATGGCTCTGCCATTCAGAGGCACAGGGAACTAACCTAACAGGGTGGTGAAAGCCAACACACTCTAGCTAGGCTTATAAATACCCTTGGGCAGACAGCCTAGTACCTACCTTTGCACTTATTACATGTCTTGTGTGCATGGATAGTTAACTAGCTCTTCCATTTTACTTTGCTATCATGCTGATAAACTGTTGGGTGATTACAAGTCATATGTATCCTGTTATTGTCTATTGTAAATGCCAAGACATAACTAATGTTTGCCTAACATAACAGTAATGCTATGTAACTTGTAATACATATCTGCCTACAATACTGTACATTACACAGTTATTGGCACAATATCCCACAATGCAAATCATAATTGCACAGTGGGCCAACCTTCAACATGTTATTCTCAGTAATACACCCATACATATGCCTACTGTTACAATACATCAACATATACTATCCCCTGTTATAGCACATACTTGTTGGACCAGCCCTGCCACTGACAGCGGCTGGTGAGGAATATTTGGGTTCAAAGCCCTTATACAGCATCCCTTGTAGTATATGCAGTGTTTGCCTTGTGACCTACAGCAGAACACACATAAATATTACAAGCGTTACTATGCTCAACAATACATCACTACAAGATAACTGTTTCCACTATATGGATTGCGTGCACTTTAAATATTACAGAACAGATACTACATACATAGACATACTGAGTGTTCTAAATACCTTATTAGTAACCCGAGGTGTCGTTGACTGTTAATTCAATCCTTTTCAGTTTGTGTTTCAATCTTCTTTGTAACATTCCGCTGGTATATACAGATGGTTTAAATGTGTGATAAGCCATCCTTTTCTAGTTAAATATTGATAACATGTGCTATCCTGACCAATTTGGTGTTCCAAAGTAGTTAATTAGGTGCACATCAGCTGTGCAGCTACTCCATTAGACAATACCATGGCAACAGTGGTCTATAACTGAGTACTCCACTTGGGCATTGTCCGTTTGCCTTACTTTCAAGGAAGACGGCCTGGATGTGTTGTTTGGGATGTATTTCAACATCTATATGGAGACAGACAGAGATATATTAGCATCATGACTCCTGTGGAATGTGTGATGGCTAGAAGATGTTGTTCTACATGTGAGTACAGCTGTTATATTTCAGAACGTTGCTACTTATGCAGGGTTTGTTTGTACCTGATACTTCTGCAGATGTTTCAGTCTGGCAAGGATGTCTGGGCAACTCAAGGCTGTATGGCTATGCATGAACTGTTAGGTGGTTTACAGTGTGCTCACCAGACATCCTTGGTTTGGTGTACATGTGTATCATACTGTGCTTTTAATCAGTAATTGGTAACACTTCCTGGTGTACACACAACCCTCTGAAATGGGATTAGTGCAAATAAACCCTGTAACATCAACAGCTGTTCCATTGTATAACAGCAGCTATTTCACATAGGGCCATGTTAGTGTGCCTCTGACAAGGTATGTTAAGGCTTCTGCAAATGTCGTACAGTGAGTGAATGATTTGTAATGTTATTACAGTTTGTATTGTAATTTGTTTGGGTGTGGGGGTAATGTTGGTGGGTGTACATAGCAGATGCAGGTGTGTATGAACTGCTTTTATACATAATTGATAGGCACATGAGGGTTCCTTCCCTATTTGAACACCTATCCTTTAGTGGACTAATACTATTGTAATTGCAGGCTGATTCATTAAGGCATTGTTAATTGTTTCCTGTATAGCATGCAGATGATGTTAGTCCTCGAATCCTTTCGCAATACATTGGAATGTAATAAAGTTTTGCTACATGAAAGCTGTGTATTTCTGTCATAGGTATTTGCAGTCATTGGAGTTGTGTTGATGACTGACCCTCTTTGGCTATAGTTGCCACCTTTTCAAATGGCCATAGTGGGACATTTTCGGAACACACATCAGATTTTACAGGCCAACACAAACCCACGGTCAGTACAAGGGATAGAACTTTCCTTTTTTGCCTAAATATAAGCTTATTCTTGTAGCATTTTAGTTGCTTATCCTGTTTCTTGTAAGATGTAGGTATTTTAGATACAGAAAGAACTATTGTATGCAACTATTACATTACATATGGGACATAATTATGTCCTACAATCTCAGGACATTTGCCACATTTAATATTTTTGGTCAGAACACAACCGCACAAAGAGGGACTGTCCCTCGCAAAGTGGGACAGGTGGTAACCCTATCACTGGCTCATGTCCATAGCACATATTTGTAATAGTGTATAGGCATATACTCTCCATATCCTTTGTTCATAAAGTTTGGTCGTAGTCAAATGTGTGATTGCTATGGTCCATATTATACTCATATATGAACACTTCAACCGCTGTATACAGGATACCTATGGAATCCCGAAACCACACAATTCCGACGCCCACAGTACAGGGCTCAGAATCCCATACCCCACATTACCAATAGTGACAGTAACTCATGAAAGTAACAAAAACATGGAACACACACACACACACACAGACACACACACACACACACACACACAGACACACACACACACACACACACACACACACACACACACACACACACACACACACACACACACACAGACACACTGCTACGCACCACATCCAAAAAAAACATCCTACACTACGTATGAGCAGGTGGGCAAGCTCCCCTACACCCCCATATGGGTGTCTGCACCCCCCACCCCCCTACTTTAATATTCTACCTCCTAGATTGCACAAACAGATGCACAAAGCAAACCCACACCCACACATTACAGTCCCCCAGGAACACACACCACAGTCAGAACACACACTTACACACACTACAGCCCTCAGAAACACACTTACACACAGTAACCTAGCTGAACCACAACACCAGAAGCACTGACTAAATGTCCCTTAACATCGGGATTTTAAACCTCATGCTTCTGGTGTTTTGGTACTGTGGTCTTTCGGACTTTAAGCCTCTTGATTACGCGCGTTGGTATGTCAAGCAGTCGGTATGTGGTAGGTATCCCATTTATATGTACCTCCATGGTTATGTAGATGTTGTTAACCTATGTATATATCTACATATATATGTATATCCTGATATATTGACATATATCTCTCTCTCTCCCTGTCTCTCTCTCTCTCTATATATATATATATATATATCTATATCTATACAGATATATATATGTTGATTTATATATATATATATATATATATATATATATATATATATATATATATATGTTGATTTATATATATATATATATATATATATATATATATATATATATATATATATATATGTGTATATATAGCATACACCTTTCATTGGGTACATGCTGATTTGTCCTATTTCCACACATTCCTACCTTTTGTGTTTTAACCTGTCAATATACCCAGCTGCCATTGGTACATCTCAGGTAGCATAGTGGTAGTTTATTGTGAAGATTGTGTACATGGTTGCATGTTCTAATCCTGGCAGTGGTAATTTTACCTCTCAGAGCAGGCACTGGTAGTGCAAGGGTGATTGACGCACATTTCAGCGGTTGTGTGTTCCAAATGTTTATTATTCTGTGGAATACTACCTATATATGCAAGCTGTGGTTAAGGTATACTATGTAACATGTAAATCATCTAAGAAGATTCTTGTCACGGGTACTCCCCATTATTTGGAACTACATTCCTGATTACATTATATGAACCCCCTCACTAACACTCCAGGGAAGCCTTGCAGAGTGGGTGGGGAACAATGGATACACCCCAGGGATCCCACAACTGGCTCTGCTCTACAGAGGGACAGTTAGTTAATCAATGGGGTGGCGACAGCAGACACTTTTTAGCTATGCTTATGAATGGCCTCGGGCAGTTAGGCATGTAGCTACCTGTGTATCTATGAACCTATACATGCAGTATGGACACATGCTGATAGCTTAATTTACTGTTCAGGTATTGACTTACCTTGTGCCAATGGCAGTTGTGTGTACAATAGTTGAGGGCTACCTATGTAGGATGCACACAGTAGACCACCTATACATGACAATTCGCAGGTGGTCGTGTGCGTGTGCATTCCATGTTTGCTGTGTGTGCAGGTGGAGAAGGGTGTCAGTCCATAAGTGCTTACACTGTCAGTGTGTGTGCTATATGTTCCCTCTTTGCCAAGGCATGGACATACTGGGCATGCCTCCGTCTGCCTACTGGGGCTGGTACAGGGTGTTCATGGTCTGAGTCCCTCTGTGCCTGCGAGGCCCTTGGCAATGGTGGTGGGCTGTGAGGGCCTTCACCATTCTGTCCCTGCTGCAGCTGTTTCCACAGGATCATATTGTGTAGCATGGCACATACTATGAAGATGTGGGCACACATGCCTGGTGAGTACTGCAAGGCTCCACCAGATATGCCCAAGCAATGGAACCATGATTTCAGCATCCCAAACACGTGCTCTATGAAGATTCTGGTTTCTGTGTGTGCCTCATTATGGCATTCTTGCATGGCTTTGTGTGCATTTCTGATTGGAGACATCATCCACAGTTCCAGTGCATAGCCAGCATCCACCACCAGATGGCCATATGGGATGTCCCCCCTGGCAAATATCTGATACAGCTGTGAGGCATGCCAGATGTGGGAGTCGTGATAGCTTCCAAGGCTGCCAGCACACACATCCATGATAATGCCCTGGGAATTGCACATGACCTGGCAGTTGATGGAAGGGTATCCCATGCCATTTATGTAGCGCCTACCCTGCTCACTGGGTGGTGTCTTGATGTGTATGTGCGTGCAGTCTATTGCACCCAGTGCCTCTGGGTAGTCTGCCACATGGTGGAAGAGACGCATATTGCTGGCCAACTCCTCCTGCGTTTGGGGGAAGTATATGTGCTCATCGGCATGTGGTAACATGGCATCCAGGAACTGGTGGAGTACCCTGGATGCTGATGCCTGTGAGATCCCCATGATATCCCCAGTTGGCCTTTGAAAGGTACCTGTGGCTAGTATTCTCAAGCTTACACATACCTTCATGTCCATTGGGATGGGTTCCCCTCTGTTATTTCTGGCTCTGAGGTGTGGCCAGTAAAGCTCAACAAGTTGCTGTATGGTGTCCCTGTCCACCCTGTAATGCTCTACTATCTCCAGATCATGTAGCCCCTGGTAGGTCACCCTGGGTCTGAACATTCTTCTCCTCCTCCGGTGCCTGAGATGGTTGTCAGCATCATCCTCCACACCACCATCAGTCTCCATCACATGCTGTTGAATCAAAGCTATGGTAGCCCCTAACATGTACATATCAAAAGTTCCCAGTCTGTATACACCAATGGTGCAGAGTGTCTGGGAATACACAAGTGTGTGTATGGGGCTTTCACACCTTATACTATTGTGCAATGGATGATGCTGGTGTAATTGGGTGTGTATGTGCAATTCCAGCTGCAGGGTATCTTAATTATGGGTTTTACAGCAGGTACTGCTATTGTGGGGCCTTTGGTGTTGACTTACGCTTGGCTACCATGATTCATCTATTGCCCTTTGCTTCACTTTTCAACTCAATTCCCCTCCCATTGCCAGGCATGCATCCAGCTGCCTGCTTTCTTGATTTTTACTTTCACAACCCAGGATTATGTTGCAAAATATGTTATGTAGCTGATCTACTGCAAGTTTGCTTTTTTCTGCTGTGACATTTCTCGTTTCTTTGCAGTACGGCACCTCCCCTTTCCTGTTCTGCAGATAGCTGCTAGCAGCCTTGTTAGCTGTTGTCAATGGCCCACTGTGAATTTCTAGGTGTTAATTACTCATTTGTACTCCAATTACCATGCTGCAGCATTTCCTTATTGTCTTCCTGTATCCTTCCTGTTTCAGCTGTGGTGCGTACAGCGCACAGTTGTTTACCGGGTTTTGAGCACATTTTCATCCACGTTCACATGCACTTTTGGTTACCTTCTGTGCTCTCACCTAAGCAAAGCTATGGCTACTTCCACACCCCTATCCTGCGGCTTTGCTTAGCAATAGGCAACCCAGATTAGCAATGCTCCAATGTGCTTACAGCTACAGTGGCACACCCCTCTCTTGATGTCATGTTTACCTCCAGGCCACACCTCGGTGTTGTACCTCTATGCTGTGTGGTACATCCTTACGCTAGCGGGGAGTTTGCGATTTAGTGTTACTTGACTCATTTGCATGGCATTGACTACTAATTCCTAGCTACCACACAGAACACTGTCACAGACCCTTAGCAACCCCTGCCCATGGTTGTAGTGTAGCATGCGTGCCATTGACTATTATGGGGAATTCATGAATTGTGTCACATTGCAGTTTTATGACATCTAAATATATTTTCATTGTGATTCCATTTGCGCACCAATGCACTGCAGTTTTACTTTGCGTTAATGTGGCCATGACATTAAATGTTATTTTTTATGTGTCGTGCATGTTTTTTTATGCCATTGGCTATATATTTAGCCATTGGCATATATTAACATTATAATACGTAAGTTTGGTCTGCTTTAATGGCTCCAATTTTATGATTGAAAAAAAGTAAACCTTTTTTTTTGGTTTACATTTCTTCATGCTTACGCTACACCTGCACTACTTCATGAATCGATATATACTTCATTTGCATGCTACACTGCTGCACATGGGGTAATTAGCATACATGCGATGGGAGATGCGCAGCTCTGGTGTACACTGGTAGTGCTTGTGGAAACAGCTTGTACCTGAATCGCTCGACTGCCATATTTGGCGTTAGATCGCTGACGCTACTCCGGCACCTGGCGCAAGCTTCATGAATCCCGGGGTATGACTGAATTTCTTTTCTTATTCATGATTTTTGTTTGGGCCACCACAGGATCAAAAGGTTAGAAAAATATTTGAAATAGTACATCAGAGTATCTATAACCATACTTCTCAACCTCTAAGTGGAAGAAATCTGGTCAAAGCTAAAAATGATTCAAGGACCAAAATTAGGGATAATTTTAAATACTGCTCTTATAAACCTAGAAAGTTGCTAAAGTAATTTAGTTTGCATTATGATGCATTTTCTGAAAGTTATGAAGTTTGAAACTCAAATGTATGTTATTATTTAGTGAGTTCAACCCTTAGTGATTTGCCATAAATTCACCAGAAAAAAACATGCATTTTATGAGGAACAGATTAAAAAAATGAGGCAAAAATCTGGACATTCTGAAAAATCTGGACATTTGAGAGGTATTTCTATAATCATATGGTTTCTGGGAGTCTGGTGGACCCCAGAACCCCTGCTTAACAGTTATTTCCTTCAGAGTTATTGCTGTGCTGTGCTGGCCAGTTAGAGTGTGTTTAAAGGATGCAAGGAAAGGTAAAACTGAACAGTGACAATGAATTTCTTTCCTTAGTCATATTTTTGTTGAGACCATCATTAGCTTATTTATTTATTGGCATTTGTTTACTGGGATAGTGCACTGGGCCAGGTAGTGCCCATTTTCACTGGAGGCCAGGAAGAAAATTTCAACAAGTAAGATTGATACAGCACAATTACAGTACAATTTAAAATATTTAAAAATGTTAAATACAAGGAATAAAGCTACAATTTTAAGTAGTATAAAGTATAGAGCAGGAGGATACATTTGAAAGTGGATATACCATATAACATACTGGAATAGGATACAATAACAAGTTAAAAAGACAGTTCAGGTAAGGAATCAACATGGGGGAGAGTAGATGAGTAACAGTATACAGAAAATAGATGAAAAGGGAGAGGAGTAAAAAGAAATAAATGGATTAAAATGTTATTTACAAAACTCTAAAATGCAGTTTAGAGCATCTATGAATCCATGGTTTCTAGAAAAAGCTAAAGGATAAAGTAAAATGTAAGAAAATGCAGAAAAACACAATCTACATGGAGTGAGAGTCTAGGATTGGAAAAAACAGGAAGGAACACTGGATAATGAGTATATGTGGGGGAGAAAGTGAAAAGGTAGGCAATGGGGAGGCACCATGGAGTCCTTTCCCTAGGGAACCATTTCAACTAAAGCCCAGACGTGCATAAGGTTGTTGTAAAATAAAATATTGATACAACTAAATATCAGTCACTATGACTTTCCCTCTGTGAGGTGGGCCAACATGGTGAGGTTAACAGGCCTACGTTAATGTTAGAACATCATAGCTACAGTTCAGTCTTTGCGTATCACTCTTAAAAAAACTCCACAACATGTAGTAAAAAGTTGATTAAAAAGGGTGGAAGCAACAGAGTGATAGACTGAAAATGTCTGGGGGCCCTGAACTTGACACTTGCTGAGGGCCCCCACAATGCTAGCACTGGCTCTGACTGTTAATTAGTAATGACAGCCCTAAATATTATGAGCTCATATGACTCAGGA
>NC_056727.1:846322291-846357291 GCF_019279795.1 Protopterus annectens | reverse complement strand
AAATTACGCTCCTCACATATTACAGTATTTAATCTAATTTTACCCAAAAAAGTGGAGTCCTGCTCTATGTTTAGTATAACACTAACACCGCAAGTTCAAACTGCTACATCACCATTTTATTGCTTAATTTTGCATAAATTGATATTGCTGAGATACATGCTGTGAATTGTATAACCTGTACCATCATGCCACTTTTAACTGATTGTGAAATAGCTATTAGATACATGTCTAATATGACATAGTTATGATATACATGTCTAATGTGCTATTCACAATGGTTACATATATCACGTGTTATGTGTCTGTCCATGGACACCTTTCCATGTTACAGCTGGACTCTACATTTTACCTATGTTATTCTGTGGCAATGACATTGTTATTATGAGGGCTAGGCAAATTGATGTCTTATTATACATGTTGTGGACAAGTTGAAAAGATAGTTATAATTACATGCATTGATCATCACAGTATGCTTCACTTACAGTCTTTTGTGCTCCTAGATCATTGTTGAAACTGACTATAGATAATATAGTTGTAACTGCAGCTAAGGTCGAAAAATCAGATGAAGCTGAGCATTGAGATAGAAGGGAAAATAGTGGAATAGGTTAATAGCTTCAAGTATCAGGGTGGAGTGGTTAAGGAGAAGGGAAGTCTGAATGTGGCGGTCAAAGCTGGACTCAGAGGCTGCAGCCAACTGGAACATTGTCAGGTGTAGTGTATGACAGGAAAATGCCAAAGAAGCCGAAAAGTAAAGTGTACAAAACAGTGAGGCATCCAGCACTACTGTATGGTAAAGATACCTGGGTAGTAAAGGCAGAGCAGTGGAGGATGCTAGAGGTGATGGAGATGAAGTGCCTGAGATGGGTGGTAAGATGTACATTGTGGGATTGATGAAGAAATGAGGACATAAGAATAGAAGCAAAAGTAGCTCCAATCACAAAAAAGGTCAAAGAGAATGGATTATGGAGGTTCAGGTACATGTGCAGAAAAACAGAAGCAAAGAGATGGATGGATTGTGTGAGAGAAGACCTGTGACAGTCAAGCATGAGTGTTGAAGAAGGCAGCAGAGTGACATTGAGTCAGGAGAAATGGCAACAGTTGACATAACACCCCAACCCCATGTAGAAAATGTGAAAAGGGGGTTGATGATGATGAGGATGATTACTGCATGACTTGATTGTAAGGGCATTTTGGAGATAAGTTAACGTGCATAGTCACTAAAGTATATATGTATATTTATGCATACACTCACACACACACACACACACACACACACACACACACACACATATGTGCACACGCACATACATGCATATATATATATATATATATATATATATGTATATATATATATATATATATATATATATATATATATATATATATATATATTGATGTAGGTTAGCTGATCACACAGCCAGCAATGTTGACAACCAGGATGTCAATGGCAATACATCAAAACACCAAACATCAAAACATTAAGCACCACTACCACCCCCTGATAATTGTATGTACTAACTCCAACATCACACAATCCCTAAGAAAATGGAATTCTGCCCTACCCTGGGATTGTCAATCTTCCACAATTGTCAACCATCTGTTTCACTCAATCAAATGGTGTTGACCAAACAGATGTCAACATTACTGGCTGTAACTGTATGTTATTGCATCTAAAACTCAGCTTTTCTAAACACAACTTATTTATATGCATTTTATCTAAACAAGCAAAACGCAAAAAAAAAAAAAAAAAAAAAAAAAAGCAAAAAAATGTTTTTTCATACACAGCCTTGTTTAAAATTTACTAAAGTTTCCAGGACTTTAAACCAATGCAGAACTTTCCAAATTTCTTAGGACCTCCTCATATGCTTTCTCCAGATCTGGGAATGTCTGTTCCTTTTCCACACCTCCAACATTTCCTCCATTTTTGTAAACAAATGAAGGAGTAGTGCCCGGTGTAAAGCTGCACTATTTTCACAAATATCATACTGGGGCATTGACAGTACATCTATACATAATTTTATATAGTTATCACATTTAATGTTTATACTTTATGGATTACCTTTTTTATATATGACTAATTATTGAAGAAAATGTATTACTTTTATAAGGAATGAATGCAAATCATGTTTCATAATGTTCACCAGTAATATGTCCAACAGTTGTATTAACTTTTGGGATGTGAATGCTAACATAGCTGAGACATTGAAATTTGTCCCATGGTGTGTAGAAAGTTTCCTTTCAGAACATATATCTAATAAATAGTTATCATTCAAGCTATGCTAAGAGAAATTTAATGGGAAATGTCAGGTTGTCAAAGTTAGTTTCTGATGACTTGGATTCTGTTAAAGAAAGCGTAATCTTAAAAGATGCCTGTGAGGGGCTTTATATTTCTACCACTACAGTGGTTGCCCCATTTCTTGTGAAGGGTCACATTGACTGTTACAGAGCAGGAGTTGGATACTTAAGCATGGACTCAGCCAGTGGCAACTAAGATGTGAGGAAAGCAATGTGGTAATACTGTCCTTTATAACCAAGTGATACATGGAGCACTGTGATTATGGACCGAAACTGGGACAAAATCAACTTCTTAAAGATATCTCTAGTGCAAGACACAATCTTAACAGCACCTAGGACTGCCTCATAAAAGCTTGTTAATAACATCTAACCACTTCTGAGATTGGCTCTCATGCTTGGGACTAACAGCAGACAGTGCCCATTGGAAAAGAACACCTACAGAGGATAAAGTATCTTTTAAAAGCTGTCAGATGCTTTGCTCTTTTACATGCATAAACAAAATCTGTGGCATAATGAAGCATCTTACTGATTTTAAGGCCATTAGCCCTATATTGGAGCCCTTTGTTTCTGTCTGGTGTCTCTCTAAGAGCTATATATGCTTCATCAAATTTCAAAGGCTATAGAGGCCGGTAAAGCATCTCAGGCATCTACACTTTTTATTTGTTATTCGTGGTAGTACATACAGTCGATAAAACTCTGTATATGATAAGGAATTATGATCATTTTTCCCATTATAACTAGCTTCATGCGTCCTTTACATGCATGCAAAGATTAATATCTTATGCTTTGCTGCCAAAGTGAATTTCTTGACAACCGAGTTTCGCATGGTTATATTTCACTACATAACCAGTCCACTAAATTGGCATATACATCACCTACCACAAATGGTCACAACTCAATCCATCAGCATGCTGGTATATATCTATTGAGCATGAACCTTGGTGCATGCAAAACTAAAATAAAAGAAAGTGGGATTGCTCTTCATGCTCCCTGCATTCCCCATGTGGGGGGGGGGGTGGCTGCAGCCCCACACCCCCTAGTAATTATATATACCAACTCTGAAATAACAAAACAGTGGGGAAAGGGCAAAATCTCATTCCCCATTGTATAGTGATCCCAAAAAAGAAATGACAGCATCCTGTGACAAACTTGCTATTCAACAAAATGACCCATCTAACTAAGCTTTTGATACAATGAACATACGAACAAACACACTGCTGTCAATTCACATAAGAGTGGCCATGGTGGTGCAGCAGTAAGCATTGCTACCTCACAGCAAGAGGTTCTCCGGTTCAATTCTCAGTTGGGATGCCTTCTGTGAGGAGTCTGTATGTTCTCCCTGTGGTCGTGTTGGTTTTCATCTGGTTGCTCTGGTTTCCTCCCACATCCCAAAGACATGCAGTAGGTGAATTGGACACTTTAAATTGGCCCTAGGTGTGAGTGTGTGTGTCTTCTGTGGAAGGTTGGGTGTCGGGCTGGCAACTCGACACCGTGGAACTCCACTGCCAATCATGAGTAGACAGATGATCCGCTGTGGTGACCCCTAACCGGGAAAGGCTGAAAGAATAAGAATAAGCTGGTTACGATCAGAGACCTGATCATAATCATCTATGAGATAGTCTTCAAAAAGGTTCCATTTAGTGTGTTTGAGAAGGTTATTTCAATGTTTAGTTAGTTAGTTGGTTAGTTGGTTAGTTAGTTAGTTAGTTAGTTAGTTAGTTAGTTAGTTAGTTAGTTAGTTAGTTAGTTAGTTAGTTAGTTAGTTAGTTAGTTATTTGAGAAGTGAGAACTTCATCGGATATTGAAATTAAATGTCAATCCTTTTTCCCAGCCAATTTATTTTATTTATTTATTATTATTTATTTCCAGTTTGATTACCAGGGACGTCCACTGGGCTGAAATGACCCATTTTCAGTGGAGGCCCGGGGAGAAAAGCTCCAAGTTACATAAAACAATTGCAATACAATTGGTACATAGGTATAACAGATACATTATATAAAAAGTTACATTTACCATATTTAAAGTCATGATATTTACAGAGTTTAGGGTTTTACAGTTTCATTTAAGGAGCAGTGTAATATATGGAGTTAGACAACCATATAAGTATGAACATGCATAGAAGGAGAGAAGAGAGAATAATGACATAGCTAATACACTCTGGTTACGCATAATTAATCAGGGATGCTATTTACAATATTTACAAAGTTGAGTTGTGTCAGAGTAGCTGTTGGTGTTATTGAGAGCATAGAGAGCCCAGGAGAAAGAGAGTACATACCGGGAGCAGTAGGATTTACTTGGATTAGGTAGGGTGATGGCAGGTATTTGAAAAGCAGGCTTTTGAAGTTTTCAGAGTTCATAGGTTCATAGGTTCATAAGTAGGTACTAGGCTATCAGCCCAAGGGCCTATGTAAGCCTAGCCAACAAGTTTACCTGGCTTACGCCACCCAAGAAAGTTATTTTCCTGTGCCACTGTCAAGTAGAGACACAGAAGTGATCCCCGGGGTGTATTTCCTATTTCCCATCCACTCATCAGGATTTTTCTTGAAGAGTGCTAATGAAGAACTTTGCTTGACATAGATGGGTAGTCTGTTCCAGAGTATGGGAAGTCTCTGGGACAGGAATCTATCCCTCCAGCATGTCCTGTTTATTGTGGTGACAAGGTTTAGGTCCCTAGATCATGTAGCTCGGAGGGATTGGGATTTCTTTAGGTGTAGCATGTCCAACAGCTCAGGGATTGACATAGCTTTATATGTTAGGCAAAGATCACCTCGGAGTAGGTGATATGCTATGGAGTAAAGCTAGAATTTTTTGAGGCAGTCAGTGTAGGGCATTTGTTTGAGGCCAGTGATCCTCTTTGTGAGGTACATCTGTGGCCTTTCCAGCTGCTGCAGATGTCTTGTGAGGTACATTCCAATACATAGTACATACTCTATAATGGGTCTAATGAGTGTAGAGTAGAGGGGAGCAATTACTTTTTTTTCCCTGGATGAGAACCCTTTTATGATGAGGTGTGCCACGTAGAATGACTTCCTAACTACTGTAGTGATGTGACTATCAAAGGAGAGACTACTGTATACTTGGGTCCCAAGGTCTCTTATCATGCATTCAGTGTTAAGTAGATTGCTGCCTATGAGGTAGTTCATGGGTACAGAGTTTTTAGTAAAATCCAAAAGCAGTTTGAGGGCAAAGGTACAAACAACGTAAGCACAAATGCAACAATTCTGATGAAAATACCTCAGGTACCACCACAACTCTTCGATTTGTAGTCTTTTATTCAACAGAGATGTTAAAACAGTTAGTGCTTTCAGGTTACTTCCAGAACCTTCTTCAGACATATCCAATAACATTACTTGACAGTTTAAATAGCAAAAAAAGCGCCCAAAAAATCTTTTTACAATTCTTTAACCATATCATATTTTACCACTAGATGATAGTGTCTGCTTATTTAATATTCCAGTAACTTAATTTTATTGTATATATATACATGAATTTAAAAGAATGATGTAAGGGATATTGTATCCAATAAAATATAGTATAATATAAAAAAATATATGTTAATTTAATTTAATTTTAAAATTGTATATATTTCAAAAAACAATTTCATATAATCAAAATATAAATATTGTTATTGTAAAAATATTTTTTGGTGCCTTTTTGCTATTTAAACTGTCAAGTAATTTTATTGGATGTCTGAAGAAGGGTTTGGAAGTAACCCAAAAGTGCTAACTGTTTTAACCTCTCTGTTGAATAAAAGACTACAAATCGAAGAGCTGTGGTGGTACCTGATGTATTTTTTTCAGAAATGGTACAGAGTTTTTACCAAAGGGGATGACACTGCACTTTTTAACATTGAGCTTGAGGCCATGGCTCTTACACCAGGCATCTGTCTCAGCGAGGCCCTTCTGAAGTATGTCCATATCATTTGGGGACTTGACTATGGCTCCTAGTTTGCAGGCATCTGTGAACTTCATTAGCCAGAGGCCTTCTGTGTTAGTCTGTACTTCAGAGAAAAAGATACCAAACAGGAGAGGTCCCAGGACGGAACCCTGTGGTACTCCACTTGTCACTGCTTTGAGGTCAGATTTGGAGTCTGCAACTTTTACAGTGTGGGTTCTGTCAGTGAGCCAATTGGCAACCCATCTTGTGATGTAGGGATTTATACCTAGTTTAGTGAGTTTAGCTATATTTCCAGAATGGGGGATTGTGTCGAAAGTCTTGGCGAGGTCAAGATAGGCTGTGTGAACCACCTTACCCTCATCTACGGCTTTGGTGATTGCCTCAGAGAAGTCAATCAGGTTCAGGAGGCATGACCTGCCTTTCACAAACCCGAACTGGGTGGGATCCAGAGTTTGGAGGTTACCAATGTCTTTGTTTAGGAGTTCCATGATGATACGTTCCATGGCCTTGCAGACCAGGCTCACCAGTCTAATAGGTCGATAGTTTCCAGGATCAGTGGTGGCTCCCCCTTTGTGGAGTGGGATAATTGTTGCTGTGTGCAGTTCAGTGGGCACAAAGCCTAATGCAAGGCTATTATTGAACATGGTGCTTAAGTGGGGAAGCCAGTTCGTTCTGAAGTTCATGTAAAGTTCTGCCTGGGAGGTTGTCCGGTCCCATGGATGCTGTGTTTGTGGCTTTAGAGAGTGCAGCTTTTACCTGCGTAGTTGTGATTACAGGGACTCTGCATTCTTCCTGTATAGATATGGGCCTTTTGGGGGGGGGGTAAAGTTAACACTGAACCTATCTGCCAGGATGTTGGCAATATCAGTTGGTTCTGTAATTTTTGTGCCTTTGTTTTGTATCTCAGAACAGATCTCGGTGTTGCCATCGAGATTATTGACATAGCTATAGAATGCTTTGTGGTTGTCCTTGGAATTAGTGGTGATTTTGTTGTTGTAGCTAGCTTTGGAGGATCTTATAAGGAATCTCAGCTTCTTACTGAGGCTGACCATGGAGTTCATCCACTCATGGGATTTTACCATATAGTTTGGCACAGATCTTAGAGTAGATGGAAGGGAATTCCATTTTTTGCCAAGTGAGTAGGCGAGAAGAAGTTGGCCTGCAGGATGTTTAGTTCTTTTGATAGCTATTAGATTCTGATGTTCAGACCTTAGAGTTCTTTTGGGTATGTAGGGGGGAATTAGATTAGTTAGTGCCGGACATTGAGTTGGATGAAATATGAGTTTATGAGCAGTAGTGAGTTGGAGGTAATCTAGGTAGTCAGGGAGTTCTAGCCAATTTAGGGATTGTAGGGTAAGACAGTGATGGGTATAGTTTTTGGAGTTTGTGGCAAATTTAGAGATTTTGTGATAGCAGGTTTCTATTTTGGAGGTGATAGAGGAGAAGAGATTGTTTAGGAGAGGGGCTCCATATAATAAGGAAGGGAGAAGGAAGGGAGAAGATAAGTTGTGGCCAGTGTATGCCTTGTAGAGTTGGAGAGAAAGTGATTGTTCCTGTACAGCATGCCTAGTTTTTGGTGGGTTTTCTTGATATTTTGTTGAATATGTATATCAAGTTTGAGGTGTTCATCAGTGGTAATACCAAGTAGTTTAGCAGACGGAACTACTTCAATAGGTGAGTTGGTGTTGCTATAGACTTTGAAGTTGTTTTTGTCATAGAAGGACTTTGTAGGAGGGAAAAGTAGAATCTTTGATTTATTTGCATTTATAGAGAGGTGGTTTTGGCACATTCAGTTTTCAGTTGTTGAAAATGCTACTTGGGTTTTGTTTAGAAGTTCAGAGAGGTTTGAGGCAGAGCAGACTAATGTAGAATCATCTGCATATTGAATAATTTTGGTATCAGGAATGGCAGAGTGAAAGTTATTGATGAAGATATTAAAAAGCATGGTGCCAAGAATAGATCCATGTGGTACTCCAGTTGGGGTGGGTAGGAAGGAAGAGATGGAGTTCTTCCATTTGACTGCCTGTGATCTTTTAGATAGATAACTGGAAAACCAGAATATAGTGTTGGGTGAGATATGTAGGTTGGAGAGTTGTGGGACACAGTATCAAAAACTTTAGACAGATCAAGTAAAATGGTGGATACTAAATGTCTAGAATCTCGGGCCTGGTTGACAGTTTCAAGGAAAGAGAGTAGAGTGGTTATTATGCTATGGCCTGGGCGGAAACCATGTTGGGTTGGAGTGGGAAGGTTGTTTAGGGTCAGAAAAGACATGAGTTGGAGGTGGATGCATTTTTCTAGGATTTTGGAGATTGGAGAGAGAAGAACGATTGGGCGGAAGTTTGAGAGGCTGTTGTTTTTGCCACCTTTGTGTAGTGGAAGAATATAAGCTGAGCACCAGAGTTTAGGGACATAAGACTCCTTTATGCATCTATTTATAATGATGTTGATTGGAAGAGCAATGCCATCAGCAGCACATTTCAGGAATGAGGAAGGGATATTGTCAGGAGCACCAAGGTTTAAGTTTGGATAAAAGTTTTTGTATAAAGTTAGTGGAGATGGGTTTGAGCAAAAACAGAGAGGGATGATTGATGGGTGAATTAGAAGATGGTGAGTATGAGGAAGATGAGGTATTGTTAGTAAATGTCTTGGTGAGGTTAGAAATCGTTTCTATGAAAAATGAATTAAATTTGGAGCTTAGTTTGAGGTCAGATTTACTTGAGTCAGGACAGGGGTTATTCTGAGAGCCTGGATTGAGAAGATAGTTTAGAGAATTCCAGAAAAGTTTGGGATTTTTATTATTATGTTTGGACTGGAGTGTGATGTAGTAGGATTTCTTGTCCTTGGTGATTCGTTTTTTTGCAAGGTTACGCAGCTGTTTGGTATTGGAGAAGTGTAGTGGGCATCTTATTGTTTTGGTAGAGTTTCCAAATTTTATCTCTTTGGTGCATAATCTTTTTTGTTTCTTTGGGTAGCCAAGGAACATTTTTGTATTTTATCCTTTTTTTTCTTGGTGGAGCAAGGGAGTTTAGGGTATCTAGGAAGATGGAATTGAAGTATTCTATAGCACTGTCAAGAGGAAGGGTGTTAAGAATTTGCCAGTTCATCTGTTTAAAAATACTTAAGAAAGTTATGGGGTTAAAGCTGGTAAGGTTGTGAGTGTGGGTATATTGGTGCTGGTGTGGAGTAGAGCTGGTTGAGCGATGTATGAAGGCTGGAAGGTGGTCACTAATGGTATCAGGAATGGTGCCAGAGTTAGTTATTTTAGATGGGTCTGAGACTATGATCCAGTCTAAGGTGGATCCAGGTGGATTTATTTTGTTTGGTTGGGTGATGGGGAGGATCAACTGAGAGAAGTTATAGAGGTTAATTGTGGCAGTTGATTTTGTTCCCGTCAATATTTACATCTCCTAGGATGTATGTTTCGCAGTGGATTCTAGTAGAAGCCCATAAGATAATTTCTTCGAGTGTAGAGATATTATTACCATGTGAGATATATAGGGCAATAATACAGATATTTTTGTGTTTAATTAGTTTCAGAAGTCCAGCAGTTAGTTATGTGTTCTGGAATTGGGGAATTGAAGTTTGGAGGGGAATTATGGTAAGGAGGTTAGAGTAGATTAGGGCAGAGCCACCATCTTTTTTGTTAAGGCGGTCACTTCTGAGAGCATGAAATCCTGGGGGTAGGATCTCACAGTCAGAGAAAGAAGGTTTGAGCCAAGTTTCAGAGATGGCCAAGATGTCAGGGTGGTTTTGGCTTAACCAAGCTTGAAAGTGGTGAATTTATTTGTTAAGACTTTGTGCATTCAAAGTGAAAAGCTTTAGGGTATTGTGGTAGGAGGTGGATGGTAGATGGTGGGTGTTGGCAGAGGAGGGGGTAGGACCAAGGTTAGGATGAATATCCCCAGCTTGGACTAAGCTATTGAAGGTAATATCCTTTAGCCATTTAGGTTTACTAGGTATGAGATATGATGGTTTTAAAGTGGGTGGCCATTTCTTAACTTTAAGAGAGAGAATTTTAGGGTGGAATAAGTGAAGAGTATTGGGCTGGATGAGAGATGAAGAGATGGAGTGGTAATGGGAGTGGGATTGAGTGTGAAGGTGTATATGTATGCTAGTAGTTTTGGTGGCTAATTTTGGGCAAGTATTAGAGTTGTATGAGCTAGCAAAATATAGAGGAATTAGGATAAGGGAGAGGAGGCAGGGGACTAGGAGGATATGATGACCTGATAAGAGCATATTAGGGCAAAAGGGAAGAAAAGAATGGAGTGGGAGTAATGGGAAGAGAAGGTAGGGTGGCAAGTGAGGTATGAGTGCAGAAGGTTGTTATAGGATCTTAGTATGGGAGTAAAATAGAGATGCAGTAGAAGATGAGGAGTCTGAAATTATATGGGTGGTATGCAGATGGAGGGGTGTGGAAGGGAAGTAGAGGGGAGGGATTTGGTAGGGGGGGCAGTTATTGGGAGAATAGGTTGGGGAGAGGGGTCAAGGAGGAATAAAGCTAGGAGTGCTGAGGGCGGGTGGAAATTGGGGGCAGGGTAGGGGAGCAGAGTGAGCCCAAAGGGTGAATGGAGTGGGATAGAACTGAAGAGGTGAGTACAGCATAAAAAGTATTAGTCAAGGGCAGTTAAATGGCTGTAGAAAGAGAGTTTGTTCAAAAGTTTTGGGAGAGATAGTACAGGCTGACCTTTACTGAGGGAGGTTTAGTATGGAGGGAAAGGCTATATGCAGTCATAGAATGTGATAAATTCAGCAGACTCTATTGTAAAAAATTAACATATCAGGGTAAAAGTGTGCAGGTGGGGTTTATTTGGGTAGATTCTGCTATTCACTGGTGGAAGGAGGAAGCAAGCAGCAAGGAGAGTCTAAACCTGACTTGGGTATAAATATAGTCTTAGTAGTGTAAACAGGAGGAGGAGGTGGCATATGGTCTACTGTAGGCTGCTAGAACGCATGCACAGGAGGCCAGACTAGCACAAAAGGTATTACAACAAGGCACTGTATAATTTAGTAGTGAGCAACATACATTTAATGCAAACTTGTTAGGGGGACTTTTCAGCAGTAGCATTCTGATACCAGGCAGGCTGGCAGAGTTAGGGTGTCTTCAGGAGGTGGCTGGAGTTATTCCTTTTGCTTTTGAGGCAGGAAGGGAGCACCCGCGATGGATTATTGTGGAAAAGAGAAACAACACTTAGTTAGGTAGAGTTATAGATAGGTAGAAAAGGGAGGAAGGGAGGAAGCCAGGTAAAGACCGATATATATATATATATATATATATATATATATATATATATATATATATATATATATATATATATATATATATATATATATATATATATATATATATATATTTATATATATATATATATATATATATATATATATATATAGAGAGAGAGAGAGAGAAGGGTGGTGTTAGGAAGCATAAGGAGTTAGCTAGAGTTATAGCTAGGCTGTAGTGGGAGAGAGTCCTAAAGGGAAAATCAGTATAGAGAAGCAGGTAAAGGCTAAAAGTGGTACAGCTTAATCAGTAAGGAATGCAATACTTACAGACCACAATAGCACTTTTAGCTCAGCTTTGTATCAGAGACCCTATTCCTTTATCGAGAAAGGGTTAAACAGCATTAATATTAGACTACATTAAACAATCAGCAGGGAGAAGGAAATACAGTCACTACTTAAATATTCAGGTTACTATAATGTAATAAGCAAAACAATATCCAGGACACAGTGTAATCCTTAAGAACTGAAAAGCAGAGAGATACAGTGGAAACCTTATGAATTCAAAACAGAGAGAGACAATTAGCTAAGCAGATAACAGAGCTGTGATACTCACTGTACGACCCTATTTCTACTTTGAGAAAAGCAGGCGAGCAATTATGCAATTATAGCTAGCATTCTGTTAGCAGAAAAAACTTTTAGAGTGGGTATCTAGACATATTAATAACATGCACACCTCCTAGAATTCCCGGTTAGTGCTACAACATGCTGAAACAATATCTAGGTCAAGTGTAATCATTTTACACACAAACTAAGGGAGAATATCGGCTGAGCCGATAATGTAGCTGAAAAGCTCGTAGAGGGACCTTGATTCCACCTTAGTAGCAAACAGGTTTCCAGTTATACATATTACTTAGCATCAAGTATGATTACAAAGTGTAATCTTTTAAAACACATGGAGAATATCGGCCATGTTGATAATACAGCTGTAAAGCTTGTAGTGGGACCTTAATTCCACCTGAATAATAACAAGCTTCCAGTTGTGAAATTTGCTTAGTGTCCTTTTAGTTCAACACATTTAGAGTGGGTATCTTCTAATTTATTCATTATACATAGTAACCTCTAGCAAACATCATGTACAGTGGGTTCAGGACATAAGTAAGCAGGTAAAGACTGCATACAACTGCCATTTACCCTTGTTAGTTTAATGCAGCAGTAGCTCGCGAGGGAGACGCCTGACCCGTTCCAAATAGTGAATTTCAGCTGCAGGGCATTGAAACACTTGTAATACTTGGGGAGCATACACAGTAGTCACAAAAATAAGTTAGCACTATACTACACACGCTTGACCTGTTTAAAAGCGATTTATAGCTACAGGGCCATGATGCACTTTAAAACCTGGGGAGCTGACACAGAAGTCACAAAAATAGTTATCCATTACACTATTGTGGCCATAGTCAGATTACTAGTGGGAGTATGGAGTTCCAAAAGTATCAGGCACAGTAAGTGAACTGTGAGAATCCCCTTAAAGCTATGCACAAAGAGGAAAGAGAGACTTAACTGCTGAGCCTGTTATTAGGTGTCAGGCATAAACTTTGCACGTTAATGCTCCTTATGAGGTGAGCACGCATTCAGTTTAGTCTTTATCTGGCATCCTTTTCACAGGACCGCACTTGAGATAGTTTCCAAGTTGCCTTAAGCAAGCAGTGACCCAAGAACAAGCCCCCAGGGTTCAGAGAATTTTACTTTTGAAATATAATTTTTGAAATATAATATTTTGAAAAATACTTTTAAGTTAAGACACCTTTAGATGTTCACAAGGACTGTATAAAATATTTTTTTGTCATCACTGCAGTATTTTATTTTTTAGTTTATATTGCAAACAGTTTTAGTAAATATTCTCATGTTTTTGAAACAACTTTGGAGGGTGTACTTAGCATGGTTGGTTTATTTAATCAGATATGTTTGGTTTTGTTGGGATGGCCCCACTAGGTGAACTGGAAAGGAGATATGTGACCCACATATTAGTTAGTCATTGGTATTAGTAATTACATGACTGTCTTTAATTAAATGCAAAAATTTAGTTAATTAGCATAAGTTTTCTCAGAATAAGTCTATGAGCAAGGTCGGAAAGGCCTACCACAATATGGAATCCTTGAACTGGAACACGTTCTCATCATGGTAAGCCTTTCTAATACAGACACAGCTCTCCCACTATTGTTTTTACTGGCACTGGCTCTTGCACAAAGAATGATCACATTGGAGAAGCTGCATACAAATGTGGTAGTCCAGGAAAATGGATTATACTAACTGTCCATGAACTTTCCTTCAGAAATGGCACCTTTGAAGTATATTCACAGACTGATTCAGAGAATCACTCCACCAACTTATCTTTCCTGGAGGGAAGAAAAAAAAATATTGCTTTTTGACTGCATACACCCATTCATCCCTATGTGATAGCACGTAGCTCATACCACAAACACAGGTAAGTATAGTGAAGGCTTGTGTGTGTGTGTGTGTGTGTGTGTGTGTGTGTGTGTGTGTGTGTGTGTGTGTGTGTGTGTGTGAAGGGGCAAGCAGAGTGAACACTGACATGGTCATATCTCTCAGCACCATTTTCAATTCAGAGAAAGAGCAATGAGTCACTAATGAGGTGTTTCTCTGTGTGGCTTTACCATGTCTCTGAACTGGAGGTTTTGCTCGTTATGATAATTGTCCAATCTGTAGAGAATCTCTATGAAACATAGTGTCTTTGTGAATTAAGGAGGCAAATACATTCAATCACGTAATTTCTAACAATAGACAGTCTATTTTACTCCTTTTTGCAATGAAGTTTTATTTTTATCTTTGCCAGTTGCTTTATTTGCAAGAGGGCCATAATTGGCTCATGTAGCGCTTGATGCAGTTCATAAATCATCTGCACCTCAACATTAATTTGAGGTGCAAACATGAAAAACTTACTTCTCTAAATCTCCAAACAGGTCCATTCCATTCTTTGTTCTTTCTAACCTGCACCCTCAACAGTTGACAAGCCAAAAAATAAAAGATCAGTTCACTCTAAACTATAGTAAACTGCTTGCTAGAACTACCACAACAAAATTAACAGCATTAAAGTTACTGACACTTCACTTAGTGCAGACAAGTGCAGTATCAACATTCAGAAAACAAATACCAACAATGAGAATCATGCCTCCAGCTACGCTTCTGATTTACAAACATTTTTAATCTGCTGTTGATTCTGTTTTAAGAATAAAAAAGAACTTACATAAAATGGATCTACCACAGTACTGTTTAAATTTGCAGTAGTATAAACCATTTGATTATGACTGAATTTGTTGATTTTTAGAAAGGAATAAGTTACAAATAATTACATTTGTATATGTAATTAAAATAATTAAGGATCGTTTGAATATTGAAGGCTACTTAATTACTTCTTCGATGTAGAGATTATTGAACCACTTGTAATGTCTTTATTTTTTGAAACTGAATTTTTCTTCTTGTCTATGCTGCCTTTTTCTAGCAGATAATTGCCTGACACTTACAGAAAAGAAATATGATACTTAATCTTTCCAGTATTTTAGAAAGCTGGCATATGAAGAAAACATTACATTTCTCTCTTTGTTTTATGTATTTGTTTCAGTCTTCATTATTAGGTCCCACATAAAAGCTTATTTTGGAATATGCTGTTATCCATTATTCATTCAGTTATGCAGATAAATATAATAGAGTTGTCAGATGAGGTGTGGGCAACGTTAGAAGAAGAAAAGTATCATGCAGAGAACTAGATGTATAACAATATCTATATAATATATAACAGTATCCACAGATCATGCCACATTAACCTATAACTGATTCATTACAAACTAGTGTCTGATGTCTAATCCATGGCTTTGCAAATAGCTAGTCCCAGAAAATGGAGGAAGCAACATGTAAAAAACTGGTGTGCTTTGTCAGAAATTGTTATCATAATGTTTATCAGTACAAAATCGGCAACATTTCAAAATGTTATTACTAATCATGAAGGACTTCATTAAGATGTCAGAGGGCATGTACATAATTTACTTATGAAAATAATAGCTGATCTCCATTGGCATATAGGGATAAAGCCATGACTATGACCCAGGAAACACAAGTTCATCTAGAAACACACAAGCCTGCTGGAACCATCATGCAGAGGAAAGGAATAGCAAAATTAAGTCTGTTTATCTCTGCTTAGAAGGATGGGAGGGATGTGTGCTCATAAGCACATTCTCTGTGGTAGAATCCCTGATGCAGTCCAGGTATCACATGGGCGTACTTGTCTACCAGGGGGAGGTGCACGGGAAGTTGATCACATCATGTGGGGACTTGCCATGCATTGCAAAGGCACATTGCATGGCATATCTTTAGACATAAATAAGCACACATGGAGAGACAAGGCTTAAAGTAACAATCCTAATCCTCCTTGCAAATGACAGCAGCTCTCCCAGTACACTTGCCGCTTACCCCATGGAATGATGCAGAGGAGGCACACTCAGGCATAGTGTCGATAGGGGCAGCATGCAAGAAATTATGAACATGTGCTGGCCTCATCATCATCATCTTTGTGGCAGTCCTGGAGTACCCATCCCAGTGGATACTAAAGCATGTGTTGGTTTACAAATGTCAGCTACAGGGGTCTTTCACTGACCCACAAGGAACATATTGGGTACATCTCAAATATCTGTTTCTAGAATACTCTGTCAGTTCCTCAATGCCATGCTTCAACTTCTTGGGAAACATGTTTTCCATGAACCAGCTGAGAGATCAAACACCATGCAGGACTACTGTGTCATAGTCTGCTTCCCTTAGGTACTAAGGGTTATAGACTGTGCCCATATTCAAATAAAGCCTCCATCTAGTAAAGTGAGAAGGAGGTATGTGAATCATAAATGGTGGTCTGTAATGCACAATGTATCATCTGCATTGCGTGTGTGCAATTCATCCAGAGAGTTTTCACAACTTACACGTTACACACATGTGACCTCTATTGACTGTTTGTGAGGGCTGACTTCCCACAAGGGCATCTCACTGGTGAAGTCAGATATGCCATGGAATCTTAGATTGTGACACCAACCTGAAATCCTAACAACTAAACTGAACACATTTACAACCATAGTCTGGCAAAAACCTGAAAGATAACAGAATCTGTACATGGGCTTCTGAGGCCATGGTCCCACTCTCTAGATATATTCACTGGCACCCAGCAGTATGACCCCTCCACAGGTACAAAAATATTAACCATGTGTGCTATGTTACACAATATTATAGTTAGGAGGCAACTACAGCAGGGTGGCCTCATGTAGGGACTGCAATTCCCAGCACAACAGGTAGTTTGCAGAGGCACGCACACCCACAAAAATAAGGTAAACACTGTGTCATGCAAATTACAGGATAAGCAGCTGAATTGTATACTAGTCACCCAATCCAAGGTGAAGGAGCAATTCAACAAGCTATAAAGCAACCATGTAGATTCAGTACTGATTTTCCTGTGAGTTCCAAAACCTGCTGGAATAAAGCCATGAAAAGGAGTCTACACAGAAACAATGTTATGGGCTGCTTTTGCTTTAATTCATGTGTATATGCAACAGGCTGATGTTGATGCTGCTGCTGCTAATAGACCACGGCCAAGAAGGAGAAGAGTTTTCAGACACTGGGTAACTTATCACAACCTACATGATGTGGAAACTTTAGAATGCTACAAGGTGGACAGAGACACACCACAAGAACTCTGCAACCTCTGTTGTCCTCAACTCAGCAGAGCAAACTGAGGGGAACCCATCCCAGTGGAGACAAAGGTATATGTAGCACTTAGAATCTTAGCTACAGGTACCTTTCAAAGCCCAAAAAGGGAGATGTTGGGGATGTCACCGGTATCAGCATCCAGGATCCTCCATCAGTTCTTGAATGTTATGCTCCAACTTGCAGGTGACCACATATATTTTTCCCATACTCCTGAGGATAGGGCCAGAAATATGCAGAAGTTCTACCCTGTAGCACACTACCCTAAAGTACTGGGTGCCATAGATTAACATTTATGAAGTTAGTACAATGTATTTTTTTACATTTTCTGTATGTTTTTAAAGATGTTGCACATCAGATATGTATTTATTATGATGTGTTTTTATTTTTATTTTTATTTTGTGTTTATTTTTGTGTCAATATGTATATGGTTACTGAGTATAACTCTGCATTTAGGTAGTGTGAGTTTAACTAGCATATAGTTGAATGATGACATGTGAAAAGGTTTGGGCATGTTAATGATTGAGTGGTATTTAAGTAGAGTGCAGTTTAGTTTTTATTAGGTCTGAAGAAGTGGTGTTTCATCACCACAAAAGCACTGACCAATAAATCTACTGTTTTTATATGCAGCCGTTGAGTAGTTCTTTGGATGTGTTTGTGGCGAATATTTTTGGAAATAGTGTCCACAGACTATATACTACTGACCATTACCTTGTTTGTGTTTGGATAGTGTTTGGTATTTGTTTTTAAACACAATATAAACAAGTAATGTCAGCATTACTCAGTCCCATATTAGTTTTTTAAACAGTTGGGCAGTTTTCCGAGATCTAATATGCTTTTCATGAAGAAATAATAATTAAGCCCTGGTTTCTTAAAATAGTTCAGTTTCAGCTGCCACAGTAATTCATGTTTTTCTAAAAGATTAGGGATGTCTCCTTCCAGTTCCAAAAGGGCCACATGGTCAATAATTTGAAATTTAAAGCCAGTGTGTCTTTTGTGTAGCTGCAAATGCTGAGCCAGTGCATTACTCTTGCACTTAGCTCTAATTTCAGAAAGCTGGCCAGAAATCCTTCTTTTATCTCTGGTGAGTGTTTTCCCCACATACAATGCTTCACAGTCATTTCATCGTGCCCTGTAAAGCACCTGCATTGAGTTACAGTCACCTCCTGCATTGGCTTTAATCATTTTCTTTAAATATGGGCAGAAAAACATGCCTCCCTCCTGTGTGTGCTGACAAAAGGCACAGCTGGCTCCACACTTATTAGTGCATGTATCCTGTGGTCTGGGTCTACTTTCAAGCCAACTCCTGAGGTTCCTGGCTTTCCTGTACACAAAGGAAGGAGCTTCTCCAAGGATGTCCATTAAGTATGAGCTTTCAGTAATTATAGCCCAGTTCTCTCTAATAACACTAACAATCCTGTAATAGTCAACAGTAAAAGTGAAGATACAAATGTCTTTAGATGTGTTATCCATAGACTTCTTTAACACCCTCCTCTAAGGCTTGTTAAGTGCTGGTGCATTTGTACTTTTTAGTTCAATTATAGGTTCCAAAATGGTTCTTAACATATTGCTTTTATATCCTCACACCAAAAAATCATTTTCAAGTTCATTTAGGTTCTTAAGGAAGAGTTCCATATTTGTGGTGATCCTTGCCAACCTATAGTCCTTGGACTTAATGTTATATTTCATCCTGGTGGGGTGTAGACTCTTACTATGTAGCAGGAGGTTTACTCTGGTAGGTTTTCTGTAAAGATCTGTGCCAATTTTATCTTGGTCCAAGTCTATAGTAATCTGTTTATCTAAAAAGATTGCTGAGGTGAGGCTGTGGGAAGAGGTGAAACAAAGGAAGCTGGTAGTTTGATTCAGATAGCTGATAACATCGTCTAATTTAGCACTGTCTCCTTTTCACATAATAAAATATCATCAGTAAAGTGCAGGTACACTGTGATGTGTTGCATGTATTTGCTTTTGTTATAAACATAATCCTCCTCCCACTAGCCTTGGGCTATGTTGGCTAGACTAGGGGCCATAGCTACCCCCATGGCTATGTGAGTAAGAAATAGAAGCAGGCAGACATTTGGATAAACCACCAAATGGCCAGTGAGACAAAATGAGTTTAAAGCTGCATGACTGAGCCATGTAACTGTTGTGTGTGTGTGTGTGTTTGTAGGGGTCCTTCAGGTGAAATTGGTGTGTAACTGTCTGCATGAGCACAGCCAAGCTCCATGCTAGCTCTATGTCTTGGTATGTTTGACAGATGTGAGCCATGCATGGTAGAGGTGGCAGTTTATCACTGTCATCCCCAACCAAGAGAATTGGCTCTGCCAGGAGTTACACTGACATGCCCACACCCCCAGTCAGGTGCACTGCTGCTACTTGAACATGCCTGGTGTCTATTGGATGAGATCCTCTCAAAAGTATGCCCAAGACAATGAACTCATTGCCTGCCATTGTCTGGGTGTGGACAGCTCCCCCACTGACAGATCAGTGGAAGTACTGCCACTATGATAGCATGATCGGGCATGGTCACATTAGCTAACAACAAATGATGTGGCTGACCTACTGCTATAAAAATGCCATCCCCCTCTCAGTAGACATTCCATTACAGACACCATTCATTTCAATGTGTCATTCATCAAATCCAATGAGTTAGCAACATGGTGGAGGCAGTCACGCATGTCAGCCTGTGCCACATATGCATCTCTAAGCAATTCTCTGGAGCTCCTATGAGAACATGTCTGTGCCTGCACAATGACTATAAACATATGTTGAGTGGCATGGGAAGATATACCTGGATTAGGTGGAGGATAGACAGCAGGCCGCCTCTTAGCACCCCTAACAACCCTCCTGTGTGACACCTCACCCACACTTTGGTTATAGTCAGAGTCAAGAGGCACTGAAGCCACAGTAACCATATGTCTCTGATCAATTGCCTTACCCTCCACCTGTCCAATACCAGTGGGCTCACTGGAATGGGTAGGCATAGGCCTACTGGCTGTGTCCGATGGAATTTCAGGAGGTGGCTGTATGTTAACCTCAGTGTCAGATTCAACATCTGCAACCCCTAACTGTGCCTCTGTTTATCCACTATCATCATCAGAGTCTGCTGATACTCTGACATCAGGTAGTAGAGGTCCCACACTTCCACTGTCAGGATAACCTGTGATAATAAACAAAAAATACAGGCAAAATTAATAACAGTACTACTATTCTGAAAAATATGTTAACAAAATAACAGTGGTGCCACTATTAAACAGTACAGCAATGCACACAATAGTCCTGACATCAACAACACACAAGCCATGTGATAGAAAAGGTGTTATTAGGGTTTATACAGAGTCCATAGAAGTTAAATGGATAATTAGGATGCAAGCTGACAGGGGGAGTGGCCTTAATTAAAGGGTGTCATTAAAACCATTTCTGAAATTAAGAAGTGTATGATGATAACATGGTTTCTTTTAAGTCTATTTATATGTTTGCATATTTAATTATTTATGGATATGTATAGAATTTTCTCTTTTAAAAATCTGTTAAATACTCACTGTGGTGTTGCTATAATGAGATGCCTGTTTTGACTGATGATATGAGACTCAGATATTGTTAGTTACCATGGTTACATGGTAACAATTGGTATTTAATTTGAATGTGGCTATGTTCCTGAATGGTCTGAAGAAGCAATGGATTGCCATTGCAAAAGCACTTACCTCTCTTGCATAGTTTATTAAAGTACTTTGTTTTTAGAACATCTTATTGTCTACATTGATTTACTGGTCTTTGAATGTTGAACGCTGGACCTTACATTGGACTCACCCTTAATTTTTGTCAGATGTCAGGTCATTACATTTATGTCCCCAGTGCATGTCTGCAAACTTAACTCACCTAATAATTACCTTCCAATTTCCAGTATATATTTCTAAGCTACATCAGTCCACACCCCTCAAACTAAGGCCAAGTGTCAGATTAACCTTCCAATTTCAATTTGCTAATTCCTCTCTGCTTGGAACTACTTTGCTCTGCTTAACATCACACAAACGCGGTTGGCATTGTTCCTCAGGTTTGCTCCCTACCAGTAAAAGTGATAACTAGAATTGGCAGGAACGCATCAGTTTCCATTGCTCAAGTTTGGCTGTTAAACATGGCTGGCATTGGAGAGGAAGGTGCACACTTTATGGCACAGAGGTGGGGTGTCCAGTAGTCCAGGATATTTATTATACTCCTGGTAAAGCACCACAGCCAAAGGCTCCTGTAGGGGGACTAGTCTGGCTCCCAGTACAAGTCTGAGGCATGGAATAGTTTGGCGCAGGATGTATCCACTGCTACTGGTATCCCATGCATGGAGAGCAATGTAGGCATTATTTCAATGACCTATGCAGCAGAAAAATGGGTACTGTCAACCACTGGTTGCAGAAATTTGAGACTGCAGACATCCCACAGCTGTGTAAGTAGGACAATAAGAGTGTTCTTGTAAGACTTAGAAGGCTAAATATAGGCACGTCTGGTATGCATAATGCTCTTATGATCTATTGTGTTCTTTTCCCAGCTTCCACCAAACATGAGTTCAATCAACAGGCTCACGTTGCTTGACTGGAGAGACTGAGGGGAGCAAGTGGTATGTATGCAACAGAAGAGAAGGGTTATTGTAGCATTAAAAGTTAAATATAGCTTTGTTGGTGTTTCATAGAGTTGTATCAAATTGAGCATGCATATCCCAACTGTAAAAGCAAGTATGTATGCATTAGTCTGTAGCAGAAACCAAATGTAACAGTCCAATATTAGTCTGTAGTCAGAGGTTGTGGGTTCAAATACCATGATTCACAACTATACAATACTGTTATTTTTTTCAATAATATTTACATTTAGTTAAAAATTCTATATCAGTGGCACAAATGCCTAGCTGTAAACTGTAATCTGTATAACTGGAATGTGCATATGTACAGTATATGCACATTTCAAGAATTACTTTCAGCAGTCTGTAGCATAGTGTGTATCTGCTAGGATGTATACTTAAATGTAATATTTCAGATAAAAAGTTGTGTAATTGTGTTAATGCATTCTATGCCATATATGATGGTACTAATTTTATCTCTTTTTTTCTCTGTCACCCCAGCCCTTATCTCTCCTTTTTATTTTCTATTATGTGGCTTCAAAATCTCTCCATGTCATCCATGTGTACCACATCACTAAATCCTACACAGCATAGCAAGGTAGGCCAGACCCAGTTGATCAGCCTGCCCCTGCTCCACCAAATCCAGCACCAATGCCCAGCACATCTGTGAGCCAACCTGGCAGCACTGCCTCTGCTGCCCTTACACTAGCTGTGCTGTCAGGTAGTACTGCCCCTGAAACTAGTGCAGTGGTACCCTCCAGGAGCAGTGGCAGAGGGGGTGATTTCAACACCTGCAGAGAGTTGCCAAGGATGGTTCATAGAGTTGTATACTACACCATTGTTGTACACCTATGCCTGGTGGTGAGGCTGCTCTCCCTCATGGTCTATAAGAGGAGTAGACATCAAGCACTCCAGCTGCCAGCAGAGTAAGGGGACAGTGATGACAGCCCAGTGAGTGAGGACTTGATTCTCACTGTCTCCAAGCTTGATGTCAATGAGCTTGCATTGACCTTTCCCTCACCCCAATGATGGTGCCCCATAACCTTTTGCATCTATCACCGTCCCTGTCTATTGTCTTATTTGTCTTATATGTTTACATTTGTTTCCTTACCTACTCAACTTACCTGACCCAAACACACCTATGTTTCCTTACCCAGCAATCCTCTTTAACTGAATAAAAAAAAAAATGTGCACCTGTCCCACAAAAAATAAATGATTCCATACATGGCTCTCCATTTTTCACACATCTTCTTGACACACCTGATTCAGTCCAATTGGTTATACAACATGATTGTGCTGCTGTTACCCTTCTTTGTGGAGGTGACGGTCCTAATTCAGTTAATATTCTGCACATATTTTCAGTTTACACTGTTAAAGAAATGGATAGCTATGGTTCTTTCCTACCTTCCTACTGCACATTCCTGTATCGCTTTCCCTTTGTTGTTCCCGTGCTTGCTCCCTATTTCATCACTTTCCTAGCTACCTCATTTTAACACCTATAATCTGGTTGAAAAATAGAATCACACACAACACACATAAGTAGCAGAAAAAGCAATGGATCCCTTCACTTTTTTGCCCCTATGTTTGCACAGATTTTCTCATCTCACACCAATATGCAGCAACGATGAGCAGTGGTACAATGCTGCAGAATGCTGCTTTTCCCCGCTGCTATATGACAACACACAGCAGAGCATGAACTATAAAGAATTCATGTCATTGCATTATCACTGTTTATTTAAAAGTCTTTAAAAGTATTAGATACACCTGCATTCGAACCCAGTATCATCTGGGCTCAAAAAGAAATGTGTAAATACAGTTATACCTGCTGCCACAGAGCCAGTATATTAGCAGGTGTCTTCCATAGACTCAATACTAACTTTCAGACATTTTGCAATGTGGTTTGCATTTGCACACTGCTTAACTATGAGCAAACATGAAAAGTATTGAAACTGAGTATCTTACATGAACAAACAGTTTGCAAACCATCTGCTCACTGCACTATGGAAAAGTAAATATTATAGCAATAACCAATGACATGGGTGTGGTATATTGAAGATTTACCCATGGTTGGTGTGGTTTAATCACAAGGGCAAAGCCCAAGTGATTAAACAAAACCAACTGTTGTAAAATCGTTAATATACCACTCCATGGTGTCAGTTATTACTATTATACAATGACATTATTTAAGAAAAAATTACTTACTTTTCATAAATAATGTCTTTGTATAATGGTACCATGGTGTTCATCCATGTTGTTTCCTGATTCTATTCTTTGATGATGTACTGTGCATACATATGGGACTTGCGTTCCCAGGCTTACAAAGTACATCACTGGTTTAGCAAACAAGCAATGGAAAAAAGATAATTTACATCACTATTTTGTTTTTAAAGGACAGCAATGGGATTCTGTTATTAAATGATCAACTTATCTGTCATTTTCTCCCTATTTATGCCCCTACAATGAATAAACAGCATTTAAATATTTTAAATTAACTGTTTCTCTCCTTTAGAACAGTACCTTACTGTATTGTGGTGGTTTCACTTTCAAATAATGTTTGCCACACCCTGGAAAAGTTTGCTGTAGTCTCTAATTCACTGATGTCATCAAGGCCACTGGATACAGGTAGTTTTCTGGCCATTTCTCTCCCCAAACTGACATCACCACGACTATCCTAAAAACCCACCCATGCTGTGATGTCACAGCTCCCTTGTCCTTCCCCTACCCATACAGAAAGTAAAGGCTAGAACAAGGAAACAGTACATGAGCCAAGTGTCCTGCTGTGAGCTGTCAATCGCAGCCGGTGATTGCTCAAATTACCCTTAGCACTTTGACAACTAGGGTAGTTAGGTGCAAAGGGAGATGGGAGATGAGTCAAAGAAGTACAATTCAGGCTTCACAAAATACTGCAGTTTAGCCATTCTAAAAGAAGCAGCAGTAAAAACCACTTTGAAAGTCTGTTCTGTAGCATTTGCACTGTTTGTGTTTAAGTAGTCATTGAATGGCATGAAATGTTACTTAAAACTTAATGAATGAAAGACAGTTGTGTATGCAGGTAAAATCAATGCAGTGACGGAAGTTTTACGAAGAAAGAAGCCTGTGTGATGTAATTTTTTACAGACAAGCACTGCATTGTGGGATACCTAGAGGCAGACTAAACAATCAGAATTACTTCAAGATGCCAGACCCCATGTTGTCAGACTCAGAAATTATGTACAAAATATTTAAAAACATATAAATAGTCCCAAAGTGGTGTTAAAATGTAGGAAACAGCAAACCATGATGAAATAAACATGTTTTTTGAGACTGTGGGTGTGGTTCTCATTTAAGAAAAAAAGTGTAACCTCCCAACAGTTTAGAAGTATGAGAGAGACAGAAAAATACAAAGAAAATCAGATATATTTTAGTTTGTAGAACGTACCTGATTTTTCTTCCATTTTCTGTGGTCTCATACATACCTCTCAATCTTTTATTTAAAAAATGTGAATATGTGTGCATTGTCTGAAGGAAAGAAAGTCTAAAACTGAAATGCCTGTCATTATTTAATGACTTTGTTCCTCAGTGGTTTGTCAGAAAAAAAATTATGAAGAACGAAGTCACTAAATAATAACATGCATTTCAGTTTCAGTTTCTATTTACATTAACGCATGTCTACCACATAATAATAGAAAAAAATTCTGACTGCTCAATGATACTTCAGTGGTCAGACTGTTATCATTGGTATAGTCTTGATTTACAACGGGCATACTGGTTGGGCTGACCAATCACTATGCTCCTTTTGGAATGTTAATGGCAGTCATTATATAATATTATATATTACTGCTGTTACTGTCCATTTCCTGTCTTTGACATAAAATTATATGTGGAAACAAAACAAACTGAAGGCCCTATCTAACAATATTTCATGTATTTACAATACAGCCATCTCAGCTTGGCTTGGGAGTGCCTTCTGTGTGGAGTCTGCATGTCCTCCCTGCGGTTGGGTAGCGTTCAAATGACATGCGTGCGTAAATGGGCGTGCCTTCATTGAAGGTTGGGCGTCAAGCTGACACCTCAGCGTTTCGTAAAAATCTACTGCTAATCATTAGCAAACCGGAGTTCTGCTGTGGTGACCCCTTACCAGGAAAAGCCGAAAGACAAACAACAACAACAAAACAATACAGCCATCTGTTCCTCCTCCCAAGCACTATGACCTTGGTGTCTCAGTACTTTTTCCACACGTATATCACATACACTACGGACATTAATATCAAATGTTTTGTGATATGCAATGTGCATGAATCTGGTAATATGCAGAACTAGAAGTATTGACCCATAAGCCTAAAATGCTTCATCTGCAAGGCTAGGAAAGAGATCAGCATGGACCTCTTCCACAGGGACATAGATGACCTTCAACCTGACCCATGCTGGTTTTGCCAAGGTTAGAGCTTGCTAATTAAACATTGAGGACTTCTTTCATAATGACCCCAAAGACCTGGATGAGGGATAGTAGGACAATACTGCTATGTTGATTTAGCCAAGATCTTTGACACTATCTGCCATTCAGATATCAGACAGAAACTGTCCCATCTGGGGATTAACCCATACATTACTGGATGGATAGCCGAATGCCTCTAGAATTTACTTTCTTTATGTATGGGTAGGGGAAGGACCAGGGAGCTGTGACATCACAACATGAGTGGGTTTTTAGGATGACCCAGGTGATGTCAGGTTTGGGGAGGGAAATAGCCAGAAGACTACTTGTATCCAGTGGCCTTGATGACATCAGTGAATTGGAGACTGCAGCAAGCTTTTGCAGGGTGGGACAAAAGTTTTTTGAAAGTGAAACCACCACAGTACAGTAAGGTACTGTTCTAGTGGAGAGAAACAGTTAATTTAAAATATTTAAATGTTGTTTATTCATAGCAGGGACAGTAAATAGGGAGAAAAAAAGACAGAGAAGTTGAGCATTTAATAATACAATCCCATTGTTGTCCTTTAAAAACAGAATAGTGAACACTATCAAAGTTGGACACTGCACCACCACCACCACTCGACCACTTACCAGTGGAACACCACAAAGATCTGTGCAGGGCCCTCATCTGTTTGGAAACTGTTTCACTGAAGTCCAGGCAAAGGTAGATGGCCTGTGGCTTATCAAGTTTGCAGATGACTGTCAACTGGACATGGTCATATAGAGTCCCCCAACTATGTTAACATATCACTGAAGGGGCTGACGTGGACAAATGATTGCTGCCAAAATGATTTACTAACCCACAAAACAAAAACTACCCCATTTCCCCCTTTAGCAATGAAGTACTCCTGTTAATTATGGTATACATAGCACCTCTCTAAGCTTAAACTCAATGTTGCAAGATTTGGAAACACATGTTGATAGCAATCCTTCAATCACTATGTGCCTACAGTGGTGAGGCACACATTTTACATTGAGCACCTCATAAATAAGGCCATCACATCAAAGACGAGGGAGGTCATAGCTTTGCTGCACTCTACCCTAATTAGACCACTACTTGATTGCAATGCTCCCTTCTGTCTGTACCTCACCAGACACCTGCAGCAACTGGAGAAAACACAGAGGTTTGTGACTGAGAGACTCCAGTGCCTCCAAAACATGACAAACATGGAAAGACTGAAAGACTTGTCACTGTACTCAGTATCATGCAGGCTGCTGACAGGTGGCCTATGCATGGTGTAAAAAGCAGTCTCAGACACTGCCATACTAGAAATGCTGGACATCTGCAAATCAAATTGGACAAGACTAACTTGCTCCAGGGAACTCAACCTAGACTGAGATATAAACAGAAAATGCTGGGGAGACAGATATATCTCCCAACAATTGCCTCTCCTCTATAATTAGGCTTCCACTGCATGTGAAGCAGCACTCCTCAATGACGCTATTCAAGCTCAACCTTGACAAATGGATGGGTGATTGTAAATTCACCCATGGGGTGGTACCTATGTCCCTCGTGGACAGGGCCATTTGGTGCTGATTACAAAATCTCTCTGCTAAAAATGACCATCATAGGATCAATAAGGGTACTAGTGTTTTCACACTGCTAGGCTTGTAAATGCCCAAGAGCATTAGGCCAGTAACCTCTTATGAACCTATGAAGCTATGACCCTATGCAGACCTCCCAGAATGTTCTCTCCAATATGCCCTGCTGATGTCATCCACTATAAGTTGGCCTGCAGTCTTGTAAAAGTCAGAATTGTGCCATGGCACATGCGTAAAGTACATAGTTCTGTAGTCTGTGTACTTAGATAGATAATGGTTCTGTTCTCACTGCAGTCAACTGTGTGTTTTTTCTATTGCTTGACATTACAGAGTACCCTTTTCACCAGCATGTGGGGCACTCTTATTACCATACTCTCCTCAACAGACATAAAGTGTTGTCTGAGACCCTTCAAGCCAGACTTGAGCTGTGCTGCCTTCCTTAAATACAGAGGTGTGTAGTCTGTCTACCTTAGATAGGTAGGACTTCTCTTCTCACTGCAGTCAAGTAAGTGTGTGTGTGTGTGTGTGTGTGTGTGCGTGTGTGTGTGTATGTGTGTGTGTGTGTGTGTGTGTGTGTGTGTGTGTGTGTGTGTGTGTGTGTGTGTGTGTGTGCGTGTGTGTGTGTGTGTATGCGTGTGCTCTTGCTTAACATTATAGAGAGCCATTTCACCAGCAAGTGGGATACTGTTATTACCATATTCCCCTCAAGAGACACTGCTAGTGTCATCCGCTATATCTGATTTGTGGATATACACTATTCCCACCAGAGGAAGGTCAGAGACTGGCCTGTAGGCCAGGCAGAAATCACCTCATTCTATATGATACAGATTATGATGATGTGGCTTTCGGTCTATCCACATATATCATGGCATGATTTGCAGGCCCTGTGTTTTCTTGGTGAGAAACCACTGTGGCCTCTCCAGCTGGTGCAAGTGTCTGGTGAGGTATATGCAAAAGAGAGCATTATAATCCATTAGTGTTCTTATGCAGATTGAGTGCTGTCATACAATCCTTAGATGATGTACTGAATATGTGAAGGACATCCACATCATAGGCCATATACCTCCATAGTCCCCAGCCTTCATCACACCAATAACTGAGTACATTGCAACCTGCTTCATGTACCTTCCTACACATCTTCCATGGATGTGTAACCGAAATGTACCATCTTTGTCACAATGAGCTGTCACACAGCTTATTCACCATATCTAAGTATTCTTTTTATGGTATAAACATTATTGTCTGATTGTGCAGAACACCATCGAGTTGTTATATCAGATGCATGTGTGCTACCTGTTCTGGTGATGCACACAGTATGTGTTTGACAACATTAATGGTATGGATGATATATTTATATATATATATATATATATATATATATGTATATATATATATATATATATATATATATATATATATATATATATATATATATATATACACACACACACATATATATATATATATATATATATATATATATATATATATATATATATATATATATATATATATATGCCATGCACACCAGTCAACTAGCCTGCATTTCTTACAGGTATAGCAGTGTCCCTCCTAACACCTCCAGCAGATATACTGCTACAGTGCCAGGACAGTGTGCATGATTACTCTCATAGAGTGTAGACGTAGGTTCATAGGTTCATAGGTAGGTACTAGGCTATCAGCCCAAGGGCCTACGTAAGCCTAGCTGACAAGGTTCCCTGGCTTACGCCACCCAAGAAAGTTATTTTCTTGTGCCACTGTCGAGCAGAGACACATAAGTGATCTCAGGGGTGTATTTCCTATTTCCCATCCACTGATCAAGATTTTTCTTGAAGAGTGCTAATGAAGAACTTTGCTTGACATAGATGGGTAGCCTGTTCCAGAGCACGGGAAGTCTCTGGGACAGGAATCTGTCCCTGCAGCATGTCCTGTTTATTGGGGTGACAAGATTTAGGTCCCTAGAGTGTGTAGCTCGGAGGGATTGCGATTTCTTCAGGTGTAGCATGTCCAACAGATCTGGGTTTGACATAGCTTTATATGTTAGGCAGAGATCACCTCGGAGTAGACGATATACTATGGAGTAAAGCTGGAGTTTTTTGAGATGGTCAGTCTAGGGCATTTGTTTGAGGCCAGTATTCCTCTTTGTGAGGTACTTCTGTGGCCTTTCCAGTTGCTGCAGATGTCTTGTGAGGTACATTCCAAAAGGAGCATTGTACTCTATAATGGATCTAATGAGTGTCAAGTAGAGGGGAACAATGACCTCCTTTTTCCTCGATGAGAGCCCTTTTATGATGAGGTGTGCCACATAGAAGGACTTCCTGATTACTGTGGCGATGTGACTATCAAAGGAGAGACTACTGTCCACATGGGTCCCAAAGTCTCTTATCACACATTCAGTGTTAAGTAGATTGCTGCCTATGTGGTAGTTCATGGGTACAGAGTTTTTACCAAAGGGGATGACACTGAACTTTTTGGCATTGAGCTTGAGGCCATGGCTCTGACATATCATAATAGTTGTACAAGTGTGTTTGTACAGAATCATAGCTGAGCAATCTAAATCACATATGTTATGTCAGAGGCATGGGGTTACTGGTGTTATTATTCTGATATTGTCAATGAATATATCAGAAGCTGTGGAAAGGATCATCATGGACCTCATAAATAAAGATATTGGGGACCTACAGACACTGGATCCTACCCAGTTCAGCTTTGTTAAGGGCAGATCCTGCATCTTAAACCTGGTTGATTTCTTTGAAACAGTCACCAAAGCCATTGACGAGGGGAAGGTGGTCCACACAGCCTACCTGGACCTCGCAAAAGCCTTCGATACAATACCCCACTCGGACATTATAGATAAGCTCACCAGCTTAAATATAAACCCCTATGTCACTAGATGTATTGCAAACTGGCTCAAGGACAGAACCCACATGGTTAGAATTGCTGGAGCCATGTCAGACTCCAAACCAGTTACAAGTGGTGTCCCACAAGGCTCAGTCCTGGGACCTCTTGTTCGGTATATATTTCTCGGAGGTACAGGCCAACACGGAAGGACTGTGGCTGACCAAGTTCGCAGATGACTGCAAACTGGGTGCCATAATCGATTCTCCAGCAGACACAAGCATCCTCCAAAAGGGCCTCATAGAAACAGACAACTGGTGCCAGAACCATGGCCTCAAGCTAAATGCCAAAAAGTGTATAGTCATCCCCTATGGCAAAAACAAAGTGCCCACAAATTACCACATAGGTGGTAATCCATTAAGTATAGAAGAAGTAATTAGGGACCTGGGGACCCAAGTTGATAGCAATCTCTCATTTGACAACCACGTGGCCAAAGTGGTTAGAAAAACATTTTATATAGCCCACCTAATCATGAAGGGATTCACATCTAGATCAGGGAAGGTCATCGTGCCTCTTTACTCATCCCTCATCAGGCCCATAATTGAGTACAATGTCCCTTTTGGGATGTACCTTACCAGACACCTGCAGCAACTGGAAAGACCCCAAAAGTACCTCACCAAGAGGATCAAAGGGCTCAAACAGATGCCATATGCTGCCCGGTTAAAGAAACTCCAGCTCTACTCAGTGGCATACTGCCTGTTCAGAGGCGATCTGTGCCTGACGTATAAAGCCATGTCCAACCCGGAATTAATGGACATGCTGCACCTCAGAAAATCCAAATCCCATCCAGCTACGCGCTCGAGAGACTTGAAGCTCAGCACTGAAATAAATAGGACATGCTGGAGGGACAGATTCATAACCCAGAGGCTCCCTTCACTCTGGAATAAAATCCCAGTCCAGGTTAGGCAGAGTCCCTCATTGACTCTCTTCAAGAGGAATCTTGAGGAGTCGATGTGAGATCGTAGGTTTACCCTGGGTATCACTTCTGTGTCACTGTTAGACAGAGGCACAGTATACTAATCTCGAAAAAGGGCATAGCAAAATAAATTTAAAATGGGTGGTGAAAGCCAAACACATTCTGGCTAGGCTTATAAATGCCCTAGGGCAGATAGCCTAGTATGAACCTATGAACCTATGAACCTATGAATGTGCTTGTTTCTTTTAATGTTATCCATGAACCTTTACCTGTGTCTCACTTGCTGGAGACCTCTGCTGAGATTACACTCATATTCAGGCAACTCAGTTTGCACAGCATCACAAAATGCACCTTCCCAAATTGCATGGCAGATCCCTGATAGATGTCTTCTGTATTATGTAAGGAGGATTATCTCACACATACATCCTCATGGTTATGTCACCTTGTGTGACAGTCACATAATACACAGTTTCACTGTGCATTACCTACTGTATCATATTGATATGTGATTGGTGTTGCTGCTACACCTGTCTTCCATTGACATACCCTCATCTACTGTACATTAGGTTGTTTCACCTGTCCTCTGTACCTGTGTTTATTCCTACAATTCATCAGTGTGTCCCTATTCAATACATACATCTCCCCTAGGTGTTTAATTTACATAGCACTCCATGTACCCTTACAGATCATTTACACAGCTTCAATACAGAATGCCAGCAATGTGATTTCATAATACTCTGCTCTGTAGATACAATGTCCTGTACTGTGTTTGGACCAAATACTTAACATTTATACCTCTTAACGGCCCAGATTTTCACAGAATGTCCAGATGTATTCCATATCAAATCTTTGGCCTTCTGCCATATCACTGGGATGATTTGAGGACTGATGTGACACAATAATTACATACATTTGAAGTTCAGACTTCAAATCCTTCAGAACATGTATCTTAACACAAACTCCTGGTTATTCTAGCATATTTATAAACAGCAAATATGTCAAATATGTCCCTATTTTTGGGCCATTGACCCCCCCCCCATTATGTTGTTCTTTGTCCAGGTGTCTTGCACTAAGAGATTGAGAGCTATCTGTGAAGCCCTGGTGATCATTATGACATTCCATGCAAAACTGCAGACCTTCTGTGGTCTGATTTAAAAAGGAGTGCTATCCATGTTCGCTTATATGGTTTCCTGTCTGGCAATATTGTTGCCAGCCACAAAACCTTTCTTGTTTACATTTAAAATGTGGTGTGCAGCATGAATATGTGATGAGCATTGCTGCTTACTGCGCACACATGTAAACTCCATGTAGGCTTTACACAAAGTCTACACAGAGTTTATTTAATCCAGCTGAGTATTCATTTATTATTATTTTGCCACTCATCATGCAAATGAGATAACATTTAAGTACAAGTTGTTATGTGAAGGCTGAAACATGCAAAAAATGATTTAGATACCAATTCCCTACCAATTTTCTTAAGAACTTTGAGGGTGAGACAACTATGGCTGGAGAAAATGTGGTTAGTGCTCCGTTTAGAGCATACAGGTGGCAAGGGTAGGAGTCTGAAATTTTTCTGGACATCCTCCATAAGCACCACATTGAGAGGCTCCTGCATGAGGAATCTAGCAGGTAACAGTATAAGGCTGATGTCTGGAATAGTTTGGTCAAAGCTGCCACACATTATATTGATATCACAATTATGGGGGAACAGTGCCATCACCATTGTAGTGATTTAAGTTGCTGAAAACCTGACCACCTTGGCCAAAGGTAAGATGAAGTTACATCATAGTCATCTTCTTAGTACTGCAAGTATATTATCTTATAGCTAAATGCATAACCTGCGAAAGCATGCCACTATTAAATGTGTCATTAAGGCCTTTATATATCTCCAGTCCATGAACAGATTAAAATAGACAAAGAATATGCATAGGGACAGACTGGACTGCCTAAGAGAGTGCATGTAAGCATAGCTTCTGTTGTGAAAGATGTATATGTTTGCATAGTGACAGGTTGCAACAAATGGCAAATTACATTTATAGAGCAAGACCACATCTGCCAGTACTGGCATTCTTTACTGGAATTAGTATGACTGTGCAAACGTATACTTTTGATTCTGCCCGGCAGTCCATCTCCCAAACACATATAGCTGGAATAGTGTACCTCTCAACTGTACAGATTTTGCAGAATGTCCAGACTGTTGCCCCATATGTTTGGTCTGTTTTTCAAAATAATGTGATTTCCTAGCAAATTAGTGGCAAATCATTAAAGATTAAAGTTAAAATATAATGACAGACATTTGAGTTTCAGACTTTATACCATTCAGAAAATACATGCTAGGGGGCATGGCCAAGGATGAACACAGGATAGCAGCAGATTTCTTCAGCTCCACCAATTTCATTACATTGACAGGAATTAATTACTTAAAAAATAAATTTTTGAAGTAATTTTCTTTCTAAATATGTTTGTTTTATATAGTTCTTGAACTATATCTAAAAAAGAAAGGAAATCTTAATAATATTCCTGTCAGAAATTACTTTGGAAATTTTCCTGTCAGTTTAACAGTCTGAAATGAGTTCCAGTAAGACAAATTCTCAAGACTCCAGCATCAAGAAAGAACTTCAGCCTCTGATAATTATAGTCCAGCAACTTACTGCTAAGATGGATAAAATGGATACTAAAATAGACACTTTCATAGAAAAAACTACAAAACAAATAGACTTGTTACATATGGACTTGCAACAACAGAAGATCCAGATGACAGGCATAGAAGAAGCTGTGAATGACATGGAAAATAGAATACAAGAAGAGGAAATCAACATTGAGTTTCTGCTGAAACAAAATACACATTTACAAACAAAGCTGGATGACCTGGAAAATAGATCTAGGCAATAACATTAGGATTTTTGGACTGCCAGAAAATATTGAAGGTAACAATATTACTTCTTTTTAACAACATGGCTCCCTAAAACTTTAGATTTACCAGAAGCATTCTCTTTTGGTATCGAAAGAGCACATAGATCTATAGCTAATACTAACTCTAACAAAAACTATCCTAGATCAGTTATAGTTAGATTTCTATCATCTTTTGATAAAGAGATGGTTCTTAAATCTGCTTGGGCTAAAGCTCCTGTTAAGATTAATGAAACAACTGTGCGTTTTGACAATGACTATTCTTCCATGGTATTAGCTAAAAGAAAAGTTTTTCTGCCACTAATAAGGAGCTTAAAAAAGCACAGTTTAAAACATACCTTCTGTTTCCTGCCAAGCTTAAAATCTTCCTTCCTGATGGTCCTAAAATTTTCGATGACTTAGACTCTGCTTTACTGTTTATCAAAAAATAAGATTTTGGAAAAAATAGAAGAAATGGAATGGGCTAGTCCTTCGTTAAAGAGACTGGCAACTGAAACTTCGTG
>NC_056727.1:846207291-846317291 GCF_019279795.1 Protopterus annectens | reverse complement strand
GAGTATTTCTTTTCCAGACTTTAATTTATATACTATCTCTTCTATTGTAAAAGTTATTACTTTATTAATAGATCAGTCATATGTCACAAAATGGAAAGATTATTGGTAGCTAATTAGTATACACTTCATGAAAATCTCCTTAACACATAAAAATATGATTGTAAATAACTCCAAGTTATGGTTACTAAAGGAATTTTGTACTTCACCTATTACACCTAAACATATGGTTTGTTACCCATTAAATATTATTATTAGTTATCATAACTTTATATTCATGCACCCTAAGTATAGGGAATGGAATTTTATTGTATTTCCTATAATGTATACTCAGGGTATGCTTTTGTCATCTACTTCTGAAGGAACTCATTTAGCTATAGATAATGATCTAAAGTACTGGTATCAGTTGATATCTGATAGTAAAGTTAAAAATCTAGATTTCTTAAAACAAGAATTTGATCTAAGAGAAACTTGCTGGTTAGAGGTTCAGACCTTTAGACAACATCTCATTAATAAAATAGATTTAATGTCTATAACTGTTAAATAATTTATTCCAACACTGATTGATTACTTGATATTAAATTTACAACATAAAGTTTCTGATAAAGGTAAACTTTCATACATACATAAAGTTATCAGACAAGAAACTTTTTACAGTGTAGATTCATACTGGAATTATTTCACTTCTATTAATGGGGACCCACCAAATCAACAAGATAAACAATATATATTGGAATCTGCTTATAGAACTACATCTTCCATTGTCTGGAGACTTTATACATGGAAATTTTTACATAGATCTTTTTATACACCTTTGATGATGAATAAAATAAATAATAAAGATAATCTATGTAAGAGATGTAATGTAGAAATTAATGCTGACAGGGCTCATATGTTTTATGACTGTATAAAATTGAAAGAATACTGGAAGTCAATTAATGAATTTTTGCAGGCACTTTTTACAGATAATTTCATTATTTCTAAATCTCTTATATTATTCAACACACCTGTACCTCAAAGTGTTAAAAAGGTTAAGCTTCCCTTGTTATGGTCTATTCTAGCAGTGGCTAGGAAAATAATAACTAGAAATTGGATTTCAGATACACCTCCTTCATTCAATGAATTTAAAAATGTTATGAATATAGTGTGCCATATGGAAATAAACACAATTAGGACTAGAACAAACAGAAAAACATTTTATTTTATTGTATGTGATAATTATCAAAATTTGTTAAAAAAATTTTAATTTCAATAGCATGATATTTTAGTTTAATTAATTGATATGATTGTAGTGGATGTCTTTGTAAATACTTTAGTTGTTTTGTTGAATATTATAATAATACCTATTTTTAATTACTTGTATAAAATTGTTATGATATTTCTCTTATATGTTAAAACAATAAACCTGTTTTGAAAAAAAAAAGAAAATACATGCTAATGTAAAACCTGTTGTTCTATTAACTTTCAGAATTTGTAAGAGCAATATTTAAAAACTGTCCCTATTTTGGGGCCTTTGTCCCACTTCTATTCATGGCTTTGTCCAGATTTCTTGCACTAAGAGGTTGAGAGGTATGTAGGCTCAGCTGGTTAGCTCTATTTCACTGAGATTGTTAAGATGTCTGTGGATTGAATCCCTCATAAGAAGCAAACAAAAAAATGGTGCTATCATGGCCAAATTTTAACTGTCAAAATAGTTAAACTAACAAAAGTTTTAAACAAAATTGTTAGCATTTCCTTCAATTTATTGTATTACTAGGAAGACAAAAATTAAGAATGCACTTTCGTATTTTATATGTATCTTCCCCCGCCTCTTTGTACCTATCTTTTTTTTCTATTTCTATTACTATTATATGCAGTTAAGCAGAGACCTTGACAGACCACTCAGGCGTGGCCTGTTGTTCCCTCACACATACAGATGGAAGCAGCAGTGCTACCACTACCACTGCAATCACCACAAGAGGCTCCCAGCATATCTGGGTGCCAGCCCACCAGAGTTGCCTCCTCAACATCTGCTCTAACTGCACTATCTGCATCAGGCAGCCTTGCAGTAGAGTTTGGTACACTGGGACCCACCAGTAGCAGTACAAGTGGATGTGATGATTATATCAACTGTCAGGAACTGACAAAGCTCATGGAGAAGATACAGGACAGGAAGCTTGATGCCACATCAGCCATTTAGAGAATATGCTCCAGTGACTCATCAAGATGCATGCCTCAGTGGTGATGGTTCCCACAGTGAACAGTAATTTCCCAGTGTGTCAAAGCTGCAGAGACTGCATCTCCAAACACCTAATCCTATCTCCAAACTGGGGTTCCCATCTCTTTTGTGTCTATGTCCACCCCTGTCTGATATAAATTCCTCCCCTTACCATTGTCTTCCCTCTCTTTGTTGTCTCATTCACCACTGTATTCTCTATCCCTCATTCTGTTACTATACACCCCATCAATCATGTCTGCCTTCAGTCATGAGCTACCTTCTCTGCCATGCCCACCTCTGATATCCCTGACATCATTCCCAAACTTTCCCCTTTTGAAAAGAAAATTAAAAAGGCACCTGTCACACAAAATAAATACACAAAAAATAAAATATTCCCAACCATACTTCTCAGTTTCACAGACTGTTAATTAATGTACACATGGTTGATTCCACTAGTTTGTTACAAAACTATGTAGTTATCTGATAAATCATTGAAGATATCAGCCAGTAAATAATTAACAACGTTGTTGTACTTCCCCAGAATTACTGAGCTGAGAAGTCAAGACTTATGCTCCTATCCCACCTATATCCTGCTCAGTCATTATTTGCTCACCTTGTGTTGCACCCTCTACTTGCTTTCCCTTTTCATTTATTTTCTGTACTTCAGTTTCCAACCTTTAGTCTGGTAAAAAAAATATTGCAAAACATACCACACACATGCCCCAAATGGGCTTATTTATTAAAATCATCCTTCAGTTCAGTGGTCATATGATGGTTGGCAGAATGCAATGTTGATTTTCATGTGTAAATACAAGGGAATGCCAATTTCCTTCCTATGGCAAAAACAGAAATAAAAAACAATTAAGTGTAGTAACATCTCACAGTCATGAAAATGTGTTTAGGCTACATGAGCATTATTAAGTAATACTTAAAAACAGCAAAGTTAATTATGTGCCATTATGAAGGTCTCTATGGTTTCTGTGTGTATTCATGATGTTATAATTCTGTTCTCAGTGCATTGGGTGTAAGGTTCTAATCCCCTCAGATTGGGATGCTTTCATCCAATATCATGTTTTAGCATAAAACTGTATGCAATTCCTGTGCAAAGTTTTATTTTAAATGTTTTTTCCTGTAAGTGCTTTGATGGTATTCCTGCCTACATCTCTGGTTCATAGGATACTAGTAACACAAACATGGGTTTAAATGCAGTCAGATGCTTTTCCCTTTCATTTCTATTCTATGTTCTGTTATCATATTATTTGTTTTAATAGCACCTTCCTTATGTCTGATTCTACAGGATACCTTACCAGTGCTTTGTTTTGGAGAATGTGAGACACAGAACTAGTTTAAAATCTTGTCTTGATAATCATGCCTTCCTTTCATCTGAAATGAAACATGCATGCCATCAGTGTGTACATTCTGTTATTTTGTTTGACACTGTCAAACAAAGCTGTAGGTATGGAGTTGTCCATAATGGTTGAGTTACAAATTTGATAGATATGTTCCTAGCCCAACTCTATACTGCTCAGTCCATCTTAGCCCAATTCATGTGCTAATCTCTTTACCCTTCCACTTTTAATCTCGGTTCAGTACATTCCCATGTCCAGCCTGCAACTTAATTAAAAAAACACCACAATTGACCACAATGCAGTTAAGCGAATGGCTGTTTAACAAAGTTTGGATGTTTGGTAGAAGCTCTGCAAGTCTACTTTATATCACACGTGTGCTTTTTTAATGATCCTTTAACAGTTATACCTGTTCAGTGGCTTTCTTTAGTAATGCGTTGATATGTGTCATATCAGTGTAAAAAAACATGGGTTTATAGCCATTGATATCAAGCTTATAGGTTCATAGGTTCATATGTTGATACTAGGCTATCTGCCCTAGGGCATTTATAAGCCTAGCCAGAGTGTGTTTGGCTTTCACCACCCTTTTAGATTAGTTGACTGTGCCTCTGTATAGTAGGTCACAGAAGATAGCCCTTTTAAGGTTAGTTTACTGTGCCTCTGTCTAGTAGGGACACAGAAGAGATCCCAGGGGTAAACCTACGATCTCCCATCCACTTGTCAAGATTTCTCTTGAAGAGGGTCATTGAGGGGCTCTGCCTAACATGGATTGGGATTTTGTTCCAGAGTGAGGGGAGCCTCTGGGATATGAATCTGTCCCTCCAGCATGTTCTATTTATTTCTGTGCTGTGGTTTAAGTCCCTGGAGAGTGTAGCTCTAAGGGATTTGGATTTCCTGAGGTGGAGCATGTCCATTAATTCTGGGTTGGACATGGCTTTATACGTCAGGCACAGATCGCCTCTGAGTAGGTGGTAAGCAAATGAGTAGAGCTGGAGTTTCTTTAGCCTAACTACGTAGGGCATCTGTTTGAGTTTCTTGATCCTCTTGGTGAGGTACTTTTGGGGTCTTTCCAGTTGCTGCAGGTGTCGGGTAAGGTACATCCCAAATGGGGCATTGTATTCAATTATGGGCCTGATGAGTGATGAGTAGAAGTCTATTCATCTCAAATAATAAATCTGTTAAAGGATTTTAAAATGAAATGCACTCAGAAATCTATCAAACAAATATATGTGAAAAATCTAGCTTCTTCCTCAAACAGTCTCTGTGGTGTCCCTCGAAGTCTCACAAACCAAGTATGCCAATATACCATGCCCAAGAATGAATATCACTCCTGTGAACATGAGCAACTGTTTTTTTCCTACTAGATTTTTCACATATATTTTTTTGATAGATTTCTGAGTGCATTTCATTTTAAAATCCTTCAACAGATTTATTATTTGAGATGACTAGACTTATGTACATATATATATATATATATATATATATATATATTTATGTGTGTATCTACACGTATATATATATATATATATATATATATATATATATATATATATATATGGGTCTACCTGAGATGGTCAACAGGCCATATGACTGAAACTCATTTGGTCGACAGTTCATTTGGTCGACAGGCAGATTTGACCCCCTCCCCAATATTGTGCGACCCTGGAGTTGATATATATAGTTAGGGGAGGTGTGGGGGGCACAGCCCCCCACATTGGGGGGTGTGGGGGGCGAAGACCCCCACATAACATGCTTGTCGACCAAATGAACTGTCGACCAAATGAGTTTCAGTCATATGGCCTGTCAACCATCTCAGGTAGACCCATATATATATATATATATTATATATATATATATATATATATATATATATATATATATATATATATATATATATATATATATATATATATATATATATGTTCAAGGGTTTAGTAGTTTTTATTTAGGATTTGTTTTTTATAGTATATTTTCTTTAATATTTAATTAATATTAAACATTTTAATATTTAATTTTCTTGTTACTGCTGGTGCTCAGTGCATTAAAAAAATATTAACTTTGAATAGCGCCCCGCATTAACAGATACAATTAGTCCATTTCACTCTCACTTACCCATTTGTCCTGTCACTTCCATGACTTTAGGGTCTTATTTCTTTTGACATTTAGTCATGACCCAAATGCTTGCATACAATGGCTTTTACAGAATGCATCTACTTAATTTCTTCTCTTGCACTGCCTCCTCTCTCATCTCTTCCTGTATGTCTAAGCACAGCAGTTTTTGATGGCTTCTTTCCTGCTAGTCTCCTCCTCTGGCCTGATTGTCCTTCCACTGTTCCATTTTGCTTTACTTCCCTCCTCCTTTGATCCATATGGCCTGCTAAGATGCTCAGAGCTCATGTTTGATAGTATGCTCTTCTTCTTCATCTGCTTCTTGTAGCTCTGTTCCTGCTTCTTCTGTAATCACTATCAGACTCACTTCTTCTAACAGTTTTCTACATTCATCTTACTTGTCTTTCTTTATCTTTCTTGCATAGCTCTCAACCTGCAAGAAATCTGGACAAAGACTAACAAAATGGGGGGGGGGGGGGTGACAAAGGCCCAAAATAGGGGCAGATTTTAAATGTTGCTCTTATAAACAAAGAAAGTTGCTAGAATAACAGAATTTATGTTAGTATGAATTTACCGAAGGATCTGAAGTCTGAAACTCAAATGTATGCCATTATTTAGTGACTTCAATCCTCACATAATCCCAGTGATTTGTCAGAAAACCACAAGTTTTGTGAGGAGTAAACCACAAATATGACAGAAAAATCTGGAGATTCTGTGAAAATCTGGACAGTTAAGTGTCATGCTTCCTTGTATACTCCCTCATATTTCCTCTGTTCATATCTGTTCAGCACACAAACTCATTTATAATCCAGAAAAATGCCCTGCACTACAAAACGTATTACTACCATACTGTCCAGCAAGGGAGCTCTTTTCTGGTAACAAATTCTTATTACTTACAAATAAATGAAATACTGTTCCAGGAGACTCAATCTACTCCCAATGCATTGTTAAACTCTGAAATAGTATCCCCATGCAAATAAAACTCTCTGGCAAAATTAGTAGTTTTAAAACACTGCTAAAAGAGCATCTTAACCAATCTTGGTCCTGTATATGCTCATCATAGGGTTAAAACTTTTTCATTGTACAATACTGTCCAAATACTCTCCTTAAACATAATATTCTCAACCTCTTTTCCCAGTTAGGGGTCGCCACAGCAGATCATCTGTCCACTCATGAATGGCAGTGGAGTTTTACAGTGTCAAGTTGCCAGCCCAGCACCCGACCTTCCACAGAAGGCACACACAATCACACCTAGGCCCAATTTAGAGTGACCAATTCACCTACTGTCTGTCTTTGGGAGAAAACTGGAACAAACCCATGTGATCATAGGGAGGACATACAGACTCCACACAGAAGGCACCCCAGCCAAGAATCAAACCAGAGAACCTCTTGCTGTGAGGCAGCAATGCTAACCGCTGCACCACCATGAATTTTTATACATAACTGCTGCCTACTTATGTATAAATGTAAATAGAAATGTAACTACTCTCTGTTTGACTAGAACTTAGTGTAATGCAATGTAAGCAAATGGAGCTTTTCTCCCTGGACCTCCGCTGAAAATGGATATTAGCCAGTTGGACTTTCTCAGTAAACAAAGACAAATAAATATATAAGTCTCAACCTCTTAGAAATCTTAGAAAAATATATCTGGACAGAGGCTAAAGTGATGGGGTGACAAAGTCCAAAAATAGGGACATATTTTAAATATTGCTCTTACAAACTTAGAAGCTTGCTAGAATAATAGCATTTTTGTTAACATGCATTTTTCTGAAGGATATGAAGTCTGAAACACAAATGTATGTCATTATTTAGTGATGTCAATCCTCAGTGATTTGCCAAAAAAGCACAAATTTTATGAGGTACGGATCAAAATATGAAGCAAAAATCTGGACATTCGGCAAAACATCTAGACAGTTGAGAGCTATGTGTCTGTTTTCTGTCCTCTTTCTTCCACTTCTGTTGCCTGCAATGCCAAGGATCTTGTCTTTCCCACTGCTCTTCTCTACATGTCTGTCTGTTGTTTACTTCCTTATTAATTCTGTTTCCCACAGTTGCATCTACATCAGATGTTATTCATGACACTTGTTAATTCTACCTCCACAGTAGCTCTTTGCATGTTTGTTTACCAGTCCATTTCTGGTGGGATATTTTAATACATTTATTTATGTCTGTTACTTTCACTCCCACTGTGCAGAATCCCTGTAACAAAAGCCTGTGCTTCTCCCTCTGTGAGGAGTTTGTGTCTGTCTGCCTTCTGTATTACAGCTGAGATAGCAGAAATTCTCTGAGCTTTCAGTGACCCTAACAAGACAGTCATCTCTTTTCTTAGTTTATGCAGTGATTTGGTGTAATCCTCTGCCAGCTTTAAGAACTTATCCTTAAAGGGAATCAGTTTATGTGTTCTGGCTTGGCCCATAATTTCCTCTTTAAAGTTCACAGCTGTACAGGCATCATAATATGTGTTTCAACTGTCCTCCTCTTACATTTTTCATACTAACAACTCTGGATTTTTTCTGTTATTGGTGTAATCTGGGTAAGTAAAATCTTGTTTTCAGCAACTTGAGCAGCACTCCTCCATTTCTGTATCATGGCATGCAATGACACTCCTATTATCCTTATGTTGTTCCATGGATCTGTTTCTAGGACATCCAGTTTTCCCGTTTGTCATTGTAGGCTATAACGTTTTCTTTTGCTATGTCTGTCATGCTTTTACTATGTCCCTGCATCTCTGCTGCTCTGTCTTCTTCCATGTCCTGGATTACTTCTTTCAGCCCATTCATTTCTCTTTGTTGATTATTGTTTCACTCATCAGACCTACATCATCAGCAGCAACAAAGCTGTTCTTCCTGTGAAGCTGTGTTAAACTCTGCCAGCTGTTACTCCCTCGTCTCTTTGTCCCCTATCCTGCAATCTGTTTTCACCTGGAAACAGTTGATTCATTTTTTCTTGACTCTTTATTTGGAGCTCTGAGCCTAAACAATTTTGTTTAGGCTCTCTGGCAGTCATCCAGTCACAAGTCCAAGTTTGACACTTATCCACTTCCTAGAGTAGATGAATTCACAAGGAGGCTATGGAAATCACGATTTTGACCATCATTTATTTAAATAAGGGGGACTGGCAGATTTCCTTCAACCCTGCAGTCAAAGTAAAGATAGCATTCCCCACCTTCCAAGTTCTTTTTCACTATAATGTCTTACTATTTGGACTTCACAGAGCCTCTTTTACATTTCAAAGGCTCATTGATAATGTATGTGTATGTATGTATGCATGCATGCATGCATATAGGCATGTATGCATGTATGTATTTATTTATTTATGCTTTGTTGACCTGGTTAGTTTCAGTAAGCCAGTGGCCTCTTTTCAGGGGAAACTTGAGGTTGTATTCATGCTGGCTAGGGGAAATTTGTTCAGAACTCCAGGGAACTTCCCCTATTTGTTAAGTACCATGAGATCTTTTATGTCCACCTGAGCTACCCAACAACTGAGACAGATGGAGCCTTGATTTAACATATTATAGTGTTCTGATACCTCATGCCTAGTACAGAGCAGTATATCTTGCTGATATTGTAAGTTATTCAGAATATTCAGAGTTACATTTATCCAAAGATAAACTAACTATGCTGGACTCTTTAAAAGACAGGCAGGGCTTACAGGTAATGTTGCCAAAAGTAAGCTTTGTGTGACAAAGCCAGATACTTTGGGTATATGATTAGGAGAGGGGTAGTTATACAACAAAATTAATGAGAAAAATAAAAATGGTCAATAACTGTCTTACACCCACTACAAAGACAGGTAAAAGCATTGTTAGGGCAAACAGAAGTTGTCTAAACCTGGTCTATATCCAGTTCCAGTCAACATATAAACCACTCTTTGGACTAGAAGATTACCATATAAAATCTGCCTACACCTTTGCTACCTTAACAGGTCCTCTGACAGACATTACAAAGGGCAAGATGTCTACACACATAATGTGGTGCACAGAAGCTGATGAAGTTTTTAATCAACTGAAAGCTATCTTATAGTTGGAATAAGTGCTGGTTGCCCCTGACTTTACTATGGCCTTTACTGTGTATTCTGTTGCATAAGATAAAAGGTTTGGTGCTATGTTACCTCGGGAGGTTGGTGGTGATCAACACCCACTCTGCTTCATAGCAGGAACCTTGGTAAAGCATAGTCAAGATACTCTCATAGAATGAGACTGTCTCTACAGAAGGAACTAACTTCTCTGCAGCATTATTTGTCGGGATGTAATTTCAAGTAATCATGCTTCACTACAGTGGTTGTGCCAGCAACAGGATGTTAACACCAGATTTTCATTTTATCACTAATCATAGGCCTGGCAGAAGACACAAGAATGTGGATGCATCATCTTGGTCCCATAACTGATCTCATGTAGAATAGAACCAGGTCTATGCTGGGGAGTATCACTGTGGCTCATTGGCTGTTTCACATCTGAAAGTGCTGTATATATTATGGACTATAGTAAGGACTTGAAGGTAGCAGATTTGCTCAGTATATTACTGTATTGAAATCATGCGATACCTCAGCCAATTACGAATCACATGAAAAAGCTGTAGTTAAAAGTAGGTCTTACAGCCACAGAGATCAGACACATTTTTATCTCATGTAGAGGGATTTCAAGGCCAAGCATAAAGAGTGTTGTAAGCCCTGATCATAGACAATTGAGGAAGTACTAGAAGAATGTCTGTAGGTCTAGCAGATGGACTTGAGGAGTATCAGGGACAAACTTGTGGATGTATCTGAGAACTGTAGTAAATTTTGGTTAAACTAAACAAAGTGTATCTAGTACGCTATATTTGGCATAATGGCATAACGTGCATGTATACATATATGTGTGTGTGTGTGTGTGTGTGTGTGTGTGTGTGTGTGTGTGTGTATGTATATATATATATATATATATATATATATTCATAGGTTCATATGTTGGTACTAGGCTATTGGCCCTAAGGCCTATGCAAGCCAAGCCATAACAATTCCCTGGAAATTTTTTCCCACAATATTTACTTCTCTTGTCCCCTGTCTAGCAGGGCGACTGACATGATCCCCGGGGTGAATTTCCTATCTCTCATCCAATCATCAAGGTTCCTTTTGAAGAGGGCCATTGAGGTGCTCTGCTTTACATGTATGGGCAGTCTGTTCCAGAGTATGGGGAGTCTCTGGGTCAGAAACCTATCCCTCCAGCATGTTTTGTTCATTGTGATGATAAGGTTTAGATCCCAGGAGCGTGTGGCTCTGAGGGATTGGGATTTCTTTAAGGGGAGCATGTCCAACAGCTCAGGGTTTGACATGGCCTTGTATGTTAAGCAGAGATCGCCTCTGAGTAGACGATATGCCACAGAGTATAACTGGAGTTTTTTTAGACGGTCAGCATATGGCATCTGCTTTAGGCCTGTGATTCTTTTAGTGAGGTATTTCTGTGGCCTTTCCAGCTGTTGCAGATGTCTTGTGAGGTACATACCAAATGGGGCATTATACTCTATAATGGGTCTAATGAGGGATGAGTACAGTGAAACAATGGCCTCCTTTTTTCTGGATGAAAAGCCCTTAGTGATGAGGTGTGCCACATAGAATTTTTTCCTGACTGTTGTGGCGATGTGGTTATCGAAAGTGAGACCACTGTCCACTTGTGTCCCTAAGTCTCTCATCACACTTTCACTTTCGATGTTTAGTGTCCTGCCACCTATGTGGTAGTTCATGGGTACATGTTTTTTTCCAAAGGGGATAACTATACATTTTTTGGCATTAAGTTTGAGCCCATGGCTCTGACACCAGGCATCTGTTTCTCTAAGGCCCTTTTGTAGAATATCCACATCATTTGGGGATTCTATAATGGCTCCCAGTTTGCAGTCATCTGCAAACTTTGTTAGCCAGAGTCCCTTATTGTTGGCTTGTACTTCAGAGAAGTAGATGCCAAACAAGAGTGGTCCCAGGACTGAACCCTGAGGTACTCCACTTGTCACTTGTCTGGAGCTGGATTCGGAGTCTAGCTACTTTTACAGTCTGGGTTCTGTCAGTAAGCCAGTTGGCAACCCATCGAGTGATGTAGGGATTTATGCCCAGCTTAGTAAGTTTATCTATGATTCCAGAGTGGGGGATGGTGTTGAAGGCCTTGGCGAGGTCCAGATAGGCTGTGTGGATTGCCTTACCCTCGTCCACAGCTCTGGAGACTGATTTGAAGAAGTCAGTCAGATTCAGGAGAGAAGATTGGCCCTTCACAAACCCAAACTGGATGGGGTCCAGTGTTTGAAGGTTGCCAATGTCTTTGTTTATAAGTTCCATAATAATGCGTCCCATGCCCTTGCAGATCAGGCTTGTCAGACTGATGGGATGGTAGTTCCCGGGATCCAAGGCAGATTCTCCCTTGTGGAGCAGGAAAACTGTAGCTGTGCGCCACTCAGTGGGCATGAAGCCTGAGGTGAGGCTATGATTAAACAGGACACTTAGGTGGGGTGCCAGTTCATTTTAGGAGATACTGGCATATGTTTTGTATTCCAATGCTGCCGTTTGTGCAACAACCTACAATCTGTGTCAAATGTACATAATTTAGGAGTAACTGCTGATGACAAACTCACATTAGAAAATCATATTTCAGCAGCCATGAAATGTTCTTAATACTACCTTTGGAATATGTCCCTCATTAAGCACCTTATTACCCCTGCAGATCTCTCTGCTATGTACATACACTGGTCTTTTCCCATTAGATTACTGTAATGCTGTACTTCTGGAACTCTCTGAGTCAGAGCTTAAACTCTTGCCATGTGTGCAAAGTTTCATAGCCTGGCTACTAATAAGGTTATCCAGATGTTACCGTATTATTATGCTGGTCTTGTGATAGTTGGACTAGCTTTATACAAGTCAATCTGTTATCTATAAAGTTCTGATTCTTGTGCTCTCAATCCCACATGGCATAATTCCCCCCTACATTCAGGACTTGTTGGTCTTGAATCAGATGGCTTCTATTTTGTAGTTAACCACCTGGGAGCTGCCAATAGCTCCATGCGGCATGGCTGGAATACTCTGGCATATGGGCTCTTATCCACCAGTAAATAAACCTCTGGAATTTACTACCTGGCTGCCTGACACAGTCACTGAAATTTGGTAGCTTTAAAATGATGCCTCAAGTCATATCTGTTTGACCTGGTCTTCAACTAATCATGTTTCTTCATATTTTTTACTGTCAATATTCGGTTTGTTCCCCATTCATTTACTAATCACTGTTTTGCCATATGACATGAACTGTTCTTTGCATTTATTTTGTTTCCTTCTAACGTATATTTTCCTTGTTCATATTGTACAGTGCACAGGCATAAGCAATTTACTGAATATGTAACTGAAGATGAAAGTCATCAATACATTTATTAAAGCTATATAGCTTTATCTTGCTGGATGCAACAATTTATTTTAAAAAAAATCTGAAAAAAATAGGTCACGTAAAAACTGATTGAGTTCATTGATATTGGATTAACTTTGAAGATAACGTCTGACACAAATTACAGTTATTAACTTCAGTTTAATGTTCTTATCAAAATAATGATGGGTAGTCACATGATTTACAACTTAATTTCAATTATAAGTAATTACAAACAGGAAGAAAAATCTGTCACTAACATATCTCAATAATAGTGCTAAATGATACAGTAGACATCTATGTCTTCATTATAATATTATTTTTGGTTCAGTGACTATTCTTGGAAAACTTAATGGACCTCTCTCTTCTAACACATTTCTTTTTGAATATTTAACTTCATTTGAACATATTACCTGAAAATCAATTTACGTAGTTAATGATGAATCTTTTAATATTATTTTGGCTGTAATCTATTTATTGCAAACTTGCTCCATAACAGATATGTAGTTTTTTGTGAATATGTTGCAAATATTTCATTACTGAAACTAATTGATTAATGTTAATGCAAATGGTTATCGATATTTTAAATGGTGATGTCCTCCACACTGCTGCTCATTTTCTATATTGATTTACTGATAATATTACAAATTTCCCTTTCTGCTATCTTTGTTAACATTTGTTCATCATGATATCTGTTAACAGGTCACTGTGTGCTGGCTGAATCTGTTGTGAGAGGGTCAAAGTCCATTTTTCTAATATTGAGAATACTCAAGGAATTTGTTTACATTATGTATTTGACTGGCTTTGTTGAGAGGTTGAAAGATAAGAATCTTACTATCCTTCCTTAAGTTTCAGAAAGGAATTTGTTCGCATTATATATTTGACTGGCTTTATTGAGAGGTTGTAAGATAAGAACCTTACTATTCATCCTTAGGTTTCAGAAAGGGCACCTACCAGTGGTAACACTAATGTAGCTCTTTTCCTATGGTAGTATCCCCTTTTGCTTCATACAATTTACAATGCTTGTAGAATCACACTAGTGAGTTGACTCCATGGGTAACACAATGAGGCATTATAGGGGATGGCATATGATAACAATTATGTGCTCTCCCCCAAAATGCTTATGGTACATGATTTACAAAGCCAAGTGATTCATACAAACACTCAGTTATGTAAATCAGCACAACCAGATGCATTAATTAACATGGTCAAAGGTTTATGTTCAACAATTACTTTCAATGGAAGAGATTGTTAGAAGTAAGTGTTTGCGAGATTAGTAAAAAGGTAGTTGTGGGATGTATGTACATGTGTGTGTATTTGTGTGGCAACATGTGTGTGTGTGTGTGTGTGTGTGTGTGTGTGTGTGTGTGTGTGTGTGTGTGTGTGTGTGTGTGTGTGTGTGCGTGTGTGTATGCAGAATTCTGAGTGATCTTAGGTAAGTTTGTGTATGTGTGTGCATGTGTGTGTGTGTGTCTGTGTGTGTGTGTGTGTGTGTGTGTGTGTGTGTGTGTGTGTGTGTGTGTGTGTGTGTTTATGCATGAATGTCTGAATATGAGCATATATTCTTGAGGGGTTGTCATCAATCTAAACTCCCCAATCCTAATAAACAAAGCCTGTAATGCATGTGGGACACTAGACTCCAGGGACTTTGAGGTATTACTTTAAGACATGTAAAAAGTTAATACAACAGTTTTGGCAGCACAAAGCATATTCCAAGCAATAAGAATTATGTAACTCTAGTGTCTGGCATTAATCACAGACTATAATGGTCTATGAGTAGGGATTGGCCAGTCAAGAGGCACAAAAGCATAGAGATCCTGTAACTGCAGGGGCAGTTGAAAAGTACGGCTATGTCCTTGTGTGTGTGTATGTATGTAAGAAGGAGTGAATGAGGGGTACGCATGGAGCACTAGCAGTGATTACAGCAGCAACCTACACAGAGTGATTCAGAAATGTGCAAATTATATCAATGACAAAGTCATTTCTTAGTGTGGCTAAGGTGTCCTATCAATAGTTTTTATGCCTGAATCTGCATTAGTACTTAACGCATAGGAATATTTTGTTTTTTTTTAAGAATTCAGCCCTATGTGTTGACTTGCTATATAATGAGGGATATGTTTTACTTGTGGTCCCTATTTTTTTAGGTGTCACATAAAATTTATTACATATATCTGTGAAACAAAATCACTTCCTTTTTGATGAATATTGGGATCTGCTGTTCCTAAATTCAGTAGGCTTTATGTGTCTATGTGTCATTTAAGTTGAATTTCTTTGAGAAGTTGTATTCTCCCTAACAGCATTCTGCTTTGAAGACATATGACTGAGTTACAGTTTTGGATTACACTAGGTTCCTCATTTTGAAAGAGAAAGGCAATTTTCTTTCAGTCTTGGGTGATGGATTGGTTTGAGATGGAGGTCATATGAACCACAGAGTTGTGTGATGAAGTGCTGTGCTTTTACCTGTGTTGGTCAAGTGCGTAGTTGTGTTAGGTCAGGTTGGCATATCTTTGAGTTACAGACAGACTTAGTTCTTTAAAATCTTTGCTGTGTTTGAATGAGTTTTGTGCAATACCTGATGAAGACAGCATTTTCTAGCTTCATGTTACTACTATAGTGACTGAAAGCCTTGTGTTTCTGTATTGTGCTTTATTAGAATATTCCCATAGCATGACCAGTGCCATTATTAAAACAGGAATACTCAGACAAAGCCACACAATGCAGCGTATCATTAAAACAACAATTATTTTAATATAATATCAAAAGCATTTATCTGAAATATACATTTATTAATAAAATTATATTTCTATAGTATGACAAATTGGTGTTAAATAAAATAACTGAAAAGTAATAAATAAATAAAGGTAAATTTTAGGACTACCAGCATTTAGTTGCCGGTTTGTGACTTGGGAGGGTGGCCTAATGGTTAAGGTGTTTGCTTTACAAACACAAGATGCAGGGTTTGAGTCTCACAATGGATAATTGGCTAGGCTTAAAATGGCTCGCAAGGGCAGTTAGCTTAGTAGTAACCTATGAATTATAACATCTGAGTGAAACAAATTATAAATGTAGACTCAAAGTTTATTTACATCTTAGACCATGACACATTCTGCAGCCTAGTGACTTAAATGTTGATATATTACCCTTAAAGCTCATCTCTAAGATTCATCCCTTACCTATTGTCCTCATGCTTTAATTTTTGTAGTTTTTGTTTGCATCCATATGAACTTTAAATATTATAAGGGTATTTTATAAAGAATGTTGAAATGCAATCCAGCAAACTGCATAGCTGAATGACCATGGAGGAATGACTCAGCTTGATATTGATAAGTCAGGACCATGAACTGCACTACAGAATATGTACACTGTAGCACCTTAAAGTAGGTCCATACTGGCATAAAAGGGATGTATTATCACCAAGTGATGACTCTACAACAATGGCTGACATGGCTTAGAAAACTAATTCACAGAGATGAATTCTGAAGAAAAGGCAGAAGAACGAGCAGGGTGTTCTTACACAGGTAAATTGTGGGCCGTATACACCATAAAGTCACAATGAGGATGAGAATGGCTTGCTTTGACAGCTGCATTTATCATCAACCCCCCCCCCCCCAAGCAATGTCAAGTATTAGTACTGTGCCTAAATGTTTACTACAAGCTGTAAAGGCTGTGTAGCAATCATTACTGTGAAATGAGCTGAAAAGGTTAAAAAGTCCATGTGGTAGAGAAGCTGTGAAAACCAAAGAAAGTGTATCCAAGTAACCTCCATGCCACTTAATACAGAGTAAGATTTCAAAATAAGATATAGATTGTACCACAACCATGACATAAAAGCAAGACTTAACCCAGTCAATGTCCAGGAAGTGGTGGATAAACTACCTTTAGTGTGGTTTTAAGAACTGACTTAATACAGGCTACTTCTCCACAAATCAGGAAACCAATGATCAATATGTTTTGAAAAGATGGTAGACATGCCCAGCTCTTGCTTTTTCCACACAAGATAGAAAATGAAGGATCTGCAGGGTTGTCAGAAGGTAAGTTTGTCATACAAAGTAAAGTCTGCAGGGAGCAGTTTGCTTCTCATGGACTGTTTCCAAAGGATGACACTGAAAATATTTTATCTCAGCTGTGTGTCCTAATTTCACATAGAAATGGAAAGGCTGCAAGCAGTCTTCAGTAGTATGCTACTGGAGTGTTTAGAGGAGCATGACACACTGATTGCACCACATACTGCCATCACTGATTTGAAAACAGTGGTTATAAAAGCATGTAGAAATCCTTCTACATGGCACACCTCATCACAAAAGGTTTCTCCTCCAGAAAAATAGAGGTCATTGTTCCACTCTACTCATTACTCATTAGACCCATTAGAGTACAACGCCCCATTTGGTATGTACCTCACAAGATATCTACAAAAACTAGAACGGCCACAGAAATACCTCACAAAGAGGATTACCGGCCTCAAACAGATGCCCTATGCAGACTGTCTCAAAAAACTCCAGCTTTACTTCGTTGCATATCACCTACTCAGAGGTGATCTCTGCCTAACATACAAAGCTATGTCAAACCCAGAGCTGATGGACATGCTCCACTTAAAGAAATCCAAATCCCTCCAAGCTACATGCTCTAGGGACCTAAACCTTGTCACCACAATAAACAGAACATGCCAGATGGATAGATTCCTGTCACAGAGACTTCCCATACTCTGGAAGAAACTATCTATATCAAACAAAGCTCCTCATTAGCACTCTTCAAGAAAAATCTTGATGATCGGATGGGAAATAGGAAATTCACTCCGGGATCACTTCTGTGGCTCTGCTCGACAGTAGCGCAGGAACATTATTTTCTTGGGTGGCAAAAGCCAGGGTACCTTTTTGGCTGGACTTGTATAGGCCCAAGGGCCAATAGCCTAGTACCTACCTATGAACCTATGAACCTATTGACCAATGTCACCATGACAATGCTCAGGTGATGTCAGTTGAGTTTCTGAAAAATTCTTTGGTACTAACTCCATATCAACAGCTTGAAGTGGCAAAATAACAAAGATTTTCCCTTTATCCAAAACATCATGTACATTGTCTGGCTCCATGGTGCAGAGATTCAAATCCCTCACTGAGACTCGGGTGACTAGAATTTGAATAGGGGCCATAGCACTGGATGGAAACTGACAAAGAGTGATACAAAGCCCATGGCCCTTGTGTCTCTCCTTGGTGTATTTGTGCATGTGGTCAAGCAGTGAGCGCATAGGGTGATGTGATTTCTCTGTACTTCCTATGCTCAAAGGTGGGAGGTCAGAGTTGCTTGCTAGCAATGCCTCTTGAAGAAATGAGGGGTGACCAGTTTGGTTAGACCATTGTAATCTCCCCTTCCATAGTGAACTGTGCATGTGCATGTGCTTAAAAAAATCTTTAACCACCCCTGATGGCTGCCTAAATTATGTCTCTTCCTGAAAAAAAAACTTGTCCCAATAATGAAGATGATGATTAGATTGGCTGGAGAAGTTTGATGACTGGTAGGCTGCAAGGGTAAAAAAAATGACAAAGGAAAAAAAAGCATGTTCATAGCACTCCACATTTTCTTGTCAAAGCAATATCTCACAAGGGCATATGTACAGAGAAGATGATCTGCCAGAGCAGATGAAGGCCATCCAGTGCTACTCTGAGGAGAGCTACCTTAAGGCATACAGAAACATAACACCTCTGGCTAAAAAGGTACATTTCCCATGAGCCTACTGTGACGATCCACCACTGGCCCAGTAATCAAGGACCCTCAATCCTCACCACTGGCACCAGTGGGGGACATACATTGAGAGGATGACAGGCACACATACAGTATTTGCAAATGCAGCTGTCTACATCAAGTGAAATTTCCCTTAAAAGCACACAGAGAAAACAGTCATTCTGGGGCTGGTTTCTCCCTCTTTCTCCAGATTCTGAGAGACTCTCCACTAGCACAGATATAGAGTTGAGAGCTCAGCTGAGTGGCCAAGCCAAGACCTCTAGCGCCCTCTCTGTCCAACCAGTGCTTTGTGTCCCTGCCCAAGTAGCTGACACACTCACTTTGAGGTTTGACTTACACGCAAACACACACACACACATACACACACACACACACACACACACACACACACACACACACACACACACACACACACACACACACACCTGGGAAAGGTTGGCACAGGTTTAATAGCTATGGCCCCTTCTGCCCAAACTATAAGGTAGTTATTAATACCACCAGCCAACTCTTTATCAGATACTTTAAGGCCCTTAACAAAGGGTGTCCAGCCTTATTGTGTAATGTTACTATCAATACAAATGGTAGAGCAAGGCTATTAGTTGTGGCCTACAAAGTTTAACCAAATAAATATGTAAGTACTCTCAGGGCTTAAATATGTCTAGACAGACCAGCCACAATTAAATGTTTAAATATATTTAATAATAAATAATAAAAAAGACAATACTAAATATACATTTACAGTAACATCAGAGTTCAAAAATCACAGGAAAATTTGAAACAATATTGCAGGGCAGTCTCAAATAAATAAAGAAAAAAATCTACATTAAGCTTTGCTATATTTCTGACTGCATCTAAAATAATTATACTATACCCTAGTACACTTAATTAGAGCAGCAAGACAGATGTGGATCCTCTAGATGAAGTTCTGAGGTCAAAGACAGAATACAGAAAGCAGTCTCTCTCTGAGACTTCTTAAATTAATATCTGAAATATTACTGCTGGGATAGCTTGCAGAATGACATAATTTCTTGTCATTTGATTCTATCCCAGGTAAAACCCCTACTGACGAAAGCTAGCAGTATTTAGCATCTACCTTTGAAAATACATACACAAGGGCTTTTCATAGGTTCATAGGTAGGTACTAGGCTATTGGCCCTAGGGCCTATATAAGCGTAGCCAAAAAGGTACCCTGGCTTTCGCCACTCAAGAAAATAATTTTCCTGTGCCCCTGTCGAGCAGAGCCACAGAAGTGATCCCCAGGCTGAATTTCCTATTTCCCATCCAATCATCAAGATTTTTCTTGAAGAGTGCTAATGAGGAGCTCTGTTTGACATAGATAGGTAGTCTGTTCCAGAGTATGTGAAGTCCCTGGGACAGGAATCTATCCCTCCAGCATGTTCTATTTATTTTGTGGTGACAAGGTTTAGGTCCCTACAGCGTGTAGTTAAGAGGGATTGGGATTTCGTTAAGTGGAGCATGTCCAAAATCTCTGGGTTTGACATAGCTCTGTATGTTAGTCAGAGATCGCCTCTGAGTAGGCGATATGTGACAGAGTAAAGCTGGAATTATTTGAGACGGTCTGCATAAGATATCTGTTTGAGGCCAGTAATCCTCTTTGTGAGGTATTTCTGTGGCCTCTCCAGTTGTTGTAGATGTCTTGTGTGGTACATACCAAAAGGGGCGCTGTACTCTATAATGGGTCTAATGAGTGATGAGTAGAGGGGAACAATGACCTCTTTTTTTCTGGATGAGAAACCTTTTGTGATGAGGTGTGCCATGTAGAAGGATTTCCTGACCACTGTGGCGATGTGATTATCAAAGGAGAGACTACTGTCCACTTGTGTCTCAAGGTCTCTTATCACACTTTTGGTGTTAAGTAGACTACCACCTATGTGGTAGGTCATGGGTACAGAGTTTTTAGCAAAGGGGATGACAATGCACTTTTTGGCATTGAGCTTCAGGCCATGGCTTTGACACCAGGCATCTGTCTCACTAAGGCCCTTTTGTAGGATGCCCACATTGTTAGGAGTTTTGATTATGGCTCCAAGTTTGTAGTCATCTGCAAACTTCATTAGCCAAAGACCTTCTGTGTTAGCCTGTACTTCGGAGAAGTAGATACCAAACAGGAGAGGACCCAGGACTGAACCCTGTGGTACTGCACTTGTCACTGGTCTGAAGTCGGATTTGGAGTCTGCTACTTTCAAAGTGTGGGTTCTGTTCATGAGACAGTAGGCAACCCATCTTGTGACATAGGGATTTATACCTAGTTTAGTGTGTTTATCTATAATTCCAGAGTAGGGGGTGGTATCGAATGCCTTGGCGAGATCTAGATAGGCTGTGTGAACCACCTTACCCTCATCTATGGCTTTGGGGACTGCTTCAAAGAAGACTATCAGGTTTAGGAGACATGATCTGCCTTTTACAAACCTGAACTGGGTGGGGTCCAGAGTTTGGAGATTACCAATGTATTTGTTTATGAGTTCCATGATGATACGTTCCATGGCCTTGCAGACCAGGCTAGTCAGGCTAATGGGGCGGTAGTTCCCGGGGTCCATCATGGCTCCCCTTTTGTGGAGTGAGATAACCATCGCGGTGTGCCATTCAGTGGGCATAAAGCCTGAGGTGAGGCTATGATTGAACATGGTACTTAGGTGGGGTGCCAGTTCGTTCTGTAGTTTTTGTAGAATGCAGCCTGGGATATTGTCAGGTCCCATGGATGCTGTGTTCTTGGCTTTGGAGAGTGTGTTTTTTACCTGCGCAGCCATGATTACTGGAACTTTGCTTTCTTCTGGTATAGAGATAGGCCCTCTACGGGGTGAGAGGGGGGTAAAGTTAGCACTGAACCTATCTGCCAGGATGTTGGCAATATCAGTTGGTTCTGTATATTTAGTGCCATTGTGCTGTAACTCAGAGCAGAGATTATTGACATAGCTATAGAATGCTTTATGGTTGTCTTTAGAGTCAGTGGCAATTTTGTTTTAGTAATTAGCTTTAGAGGATTTTATGAGGGATCTCAGCTTCTTACTGAGGCTGACCAGGGAGCTCCTAAAGTCATGGGATTTTACTCTTTTTTGCAACAGTTTTTTTCTTCTGTTGTAGAGTTTGTTTATGGCAGAGGACCACCAGATTGGCTTCCTTTTTTTGGAGGCTAGCATCTTGGTTCTGTTAGGGATAGCATGATCCATGCACTCGTGTAAGTGCTTATAAAGTGCATTTGTGTAGGATTCAGCAGTCATACCTCTATTGTCCATATGCATGGGTGTCATGACATTTGCCACTTCTGTTTTAAGAAGTGTTAACTTGGCTTTGGAGAAGTTTTTTACAGTGAGGCAGGATGTGGATGTCTAGGGTGATTAGCTTGTGGTCGGATCTGACTAATGAGAAATTGACCTCTGGTGTGGAACACCGGTCACCCATGTTGGTAATGACCAGGACTAGGATATTGCTGCCTCTGGTGGGAATGTGAATAAGTTGATCCAAGGCATTGGAATTTATGAATTCCAGAAAACGTTGAGCAAAAGAGTTGGTACATGAGTAGTTTTCTTAGTTAATGGTGGGGTAGTTGAAATCACCCATTATTAGGGTGTTGGGTTGTACCCTAATATTTTCCAGTGTATCAAGAAATGAGGCGTGGGAATCCTGGGGCATGGTGGGAGGTCTGTAGCAAGCTACAATTTGGATTTCAGTCTTGTAACACCAATCCAAAAGCACTTGAAGGAAATAAGGCTGCAGGCAATAATTCGGTAAATTTAATGAGGTACAAAAAGGACGTTAACGCCAACAACACTCCACACTGCGTTTTCGTTTACAAAAAACTTCATCAGACAATCATGACACTCCATACTAACTCCTTAAATACAACTCACTTAATTAACTAACCATCAATTAAACCAGCATTTAATCACTGCCAGCTGCTCTATTTAAACATGAATATACACAATAGCAGCAAAGCTCTGTTTAACTAAAAGAAACATCATAAAAAAGGAAAGAAACTTTTCCTTCTACATGTTGAACAATCTTATATATATACCTGATCAGTCACTAAATAATACACAAACATTGATACAAATAATTAATAATGCACAAATTCTCAACCACAAAAACAAATAGACATAAAACTGTATAAAATTCATAAGAATTAATGATACATTGGTGCCATCTAGTGGAAGAAACCATCATTTGTATGAATTTTTTAAGAATAGTAAAAACATACTATGCAATTTCTGAAGTAGTTCACAGAACATTCTATCTATCTCACTACATAAATAATTAAATAAATTAATTAATTAGATAATAATACAAATCCATATATAGAAAACCAAAATGCATACATTAAAATATTTAATAAATAGTTCAAGACTTAGCGAACCTCATTCCAATAAATACATAAATATATATAAAAATAGATATATAACAATCAATATAAAAAAACACATTATGTACTTAAAAACAATTTTTTATTATTATATATATGTAAGTACTTCAAAGCTTAGCTGCCCTCATTTTGAGTACTGGAGTTATTGAAATCACGTCATTAAGGCCTGGAGGTTTATTAGCCTCCAGATGTAATTGCCATAATAACTCCTTGTACTCTATGGATGTCTCCCATTGGCCACCCCTAATGTCTTTTTCTACTACTTCTAAAACAAAAAAATTATAGGTGGCCAAAGGGCAATCCAATTTGTGTCTATACAAAGCAGTTTTAGAATTATTTGTTCTTATTTCATAATAATGTTCGTAAATCCTATTTTTTAACTTCCTTTCGGATTTCCCAACATAAAATGAATCACATGCTTTGCATAGGGCAATGTATATAATCCCATATGTATCACAGTTAGAGAAAAATTTACTCTCTATTAAAATGTCTCTACTCTTTACATAAATTGTATCATTTACGCAAATATGCGGACATTGCGAACATTTCCCACATTTAAAGGTCCCCACTTTAGTTCTTCTATTTTTATTCATCCCGTTGTTTCCTTCAAGAATGGTTTTTAAATTTCTACCTTTACGGTAGGTACACTTCAATGGTTCTTCAAAAAGGTAGTTCAGTTCTGATAACTCACTAAATTTCATCCATTCTTCTTCCAAAATTTTCCTAATCCTACTGGCTTGCCCACTATAATCAACTACAAAATTGTTTTCTTTCAACATGATTAGTAGTAGTCTTAAGTGGGGCCTTCATTTTACCTCTACCTAAGATGGGTTCAAATCTCCCCATTCTACCTTCCCTAACTTCTTTCTCAATATTTTTAACCAGTCCTGATGAGTACCCTCTCTCCATAAACATTTTATACAATATGTCACATTCTCCATTGAAATCTGCTTCTCTCGAAGTCATTCGACATGCTCTGACATACTGTCCCTTCACAATCCCTTTCTTTTGATGGAAAGGGTGTGCACTTCCAAATGCTAAGTATGAATTAGAGAAAGTTGCCTTTCTATATAACTTCGAGAAGAAACCATTTTCGCTTTTACCCACATTTATATCCAGAAACCTTAATTCATTCCTATCACATTGGAATGTAAATTTCAAAAAACTAGTTGATTGTGAGATATATTCAAAAAATGTTTGAAATTCAACCTCTGTGCCTATCCACAAAAAGCACATATCATCAAGGAACCGCTTATATAATTTCCAACATTGTCTAAAACTAGAATTTATTATAAACGTATTTTCCCACATTGAGAGAATAATGTTCGCATATGTCGGGGCGCATCTTGCCCCCATAGCTACCCCCTGTATTTGTTTAAAAAATTTTCCCTCAAAATGGATGAAGTTATTGGAGAGAACCACATCCATCAACGTCAGTATTAGATAAAACTCATTATTATCAAACTTCCCATAATTAATCAAAGCTTCTTCAAAAAGCTTCATACCTTCTTCATGGGGTATAGATGAGAACAAATCCACAATATCAATAGTATAAAATATCAAATCTTTATCAAAGACATCTGGAGTTAATAATTCTAACAATTCCCATGAATCCTTCACCACTCCATTCCCAAAATTAGAAAGTACCTTTAATTTTGTGTCCAACCATTTAGCTAACGGTGCTGTGACTGAATTTTCTGAAGCCACTATTGGGCGCATGGGTGGACTCACTATATGTTTATGCACCTTGGGTACCCCAAACAGTGTCGGGACCGTAGGTTTATCAACATGTAAATACTGAAATGTAGAAATGTCTATCGAACCTTCTAGTAATAGGTCATTAAGAACTAAATATACTTTTTTATTCCCTATATTGATTTCATTTAAAGAGGCTCTATGGTACCTTTCTTCATTATTTAATATTTCCATCATTTTTTCTTCATAAAACAAGTGGTCCATGACGACCGTCCCTCCCCCTTTATCAGGTTTAGAAATTCTAATTGAATTGTCATTACTTAGACTATTTAATAAATTATTTTCTTCCTTCGATAAGTTGAAAACTATCTTGTTTCCACCCAACTCTTTCCTTATCTTTTTTTCCATTAATGTCTCAAAATTTTTCAATTGTGGGTGCAGGGGGGGGGTTAAAGGTGCTTCTTCTTTTAAACCTAGCATTAGCATTATTATTTGTATTTTGCCCATGGTATAAAATCTCAAAGTTTTTCTTCCTAAGAAAGAGCTTCAGGTCAATCAAAACTTTCCTAATATCTGCCTTTCTATTGGGCACAAATTTTAACCCTTTAGAAAATAATCTAAAATGAACTTCCTCAATACTAACATGGCTGTAATTAAAAATATTATAGCCTAGGAAAGTATTGAGTGGTCCATCCACAAAAATCTGTTCTCCATCTTGAGGTATATAAATCTGATTTTCTATTACCACCGTTGGTATCCTCTGTTGTAGTTCACATACGCACCCCCCCCCCCTTCTGAAAATTTTGCTGATGACTATTCTGGTAATTCCTGATTCTTTCTGATCTTCTTAATGGGGGATATTCTGATAAATCATTTAAATCACCTATTTCATTGCTCTCACTAATTACTTCATTAATAGGATGTTCATTTTCAACCCATGCTGCTCCATATCCCTCATACCTAAAAGCATTACTATAATTGTTACGGGGTTTAGGGTAGCTTACTTTGTTCTTATAATCCTGTATATCCCTCTCTAACTTTCTACTTTTTCTTTGAAATACATTACTAACACTTCTATCAATTATTTTTAATGTGTCATAATACATTCTCTGACATTCATTAATTGTAAAAAGCAAATCCTTAGTAATTCTACCATTCACATCTTCTATAATACTACTTAAAAATCTATTTCTCTTTCATTTTCTTTAATAATAGCTTTTAAAATCTCTAAACCACATCTATTAAAAATATTTAATAATTCTAAATGAAAATCACTTCCTTCTTTAACTTTGTTTGGAAATTTGCATACTCTAAGTCCTTTAGGGACTATTTCTAATCTTAAACATTCTTTTAAATATAAATTTTCTAACTCTAAATTCTTAAATTTAAACAATATTTCATCAAGTTTCTTCACATTAGACTCAAAGTTTAAATTACTATCATTTTCATTAACAACAGGCACCATTTTGTCATTAAAACTGTATTTTTTATACAATACATTAGTAAAATCAATATTGTACCTCTGCCCATTCATAGGCTTTCTCAATGAGCCTACTAGACCTTCTTTAAAGGAATGTCCATCTTTCCTACCTGCAGCAGAAGCCTGCTTGGGTCTAGTGCTCAATGGTACACTTTCAGCATGCGCATCTTGTGTCCGAATGTCCCTAAGCGTTGGCCCCTCGCTGGATGTGTTGAGGAACACAGAAGGCATCTCTTTGTCCATATTTATAGTTCCTTCGACTCCTGCCCCATCGGCGAACAAATCCCCCACTCTCTTATTCCGACTGAACAAGCCCACGCCATTATCCGCACACTCTCTCCTTTCCTGCTGCTCAACTGCTCCACTCGGTGACGTTTGCGGTTTCCTGCTTCTGCACGGCAAACCAATAGCATTCTCACCTCTTGCTCTTCCTTCCTGGTTGCACGGGAATTCAAACGAAGACGTCAACGTTGGAAGTTCCTTCTGAGTGAGCAGCTCGATTAGCTGCGTAAGCTGGTCGGAGAGTTTGTCCAACCTGTTGGACTGTGTACCTCCCTCTAATGAATTCTTCTCATTCTGCTGGCCCTCCTCCATAACCATAAAAAATACACGAACCAAAAAAAGAATATGGAACAAGTGCTGAACAGTACTATAACACCAATCCAAAAGCACTTGAAGGAAATAAGGCTGCAGGCAATAATTCGGTAAATTTAATGAGGTACAAAAAGGACGTTAACGCCAACAACACTCCACACTGCGTTTTCGTTTACAAAAAACTTCATCAGACAATCATGACACTCCATACTAACTCCTTAAATACAACTCACTTAATTAACTAACCATCAATTAAACCAGCATTTAATCACTGCCAGCTGCTCTATTTAAACATGAATATACACAATAGCAGCAAAGCTCTGTTTAACTAAAAGAAACATCATAAAAAAGGAAAGAAACTTTTCCTTCTAAATGTTGAACAATCTTATATATATACCTGATCAGTCACTAAATAATACACAAACATTGATACAAATAATTAATAATGCACAAATTCTCAACCACAAAAACAAATAGACATAAAACTGTATAAAATTCATAAGAATTAATGATACATTGGTGCCATCTAGTGGAAGAAACCATCATTTGTATGAATTTGATTTGTATGAATTGATCCAAGGCATTGGAATTTATGAATTCCAGAAAACGTTGAGCAAAAGAGTTGGTACATGAGTAGTTTTCTTAGTTAATGGTGGGGTAGTTGAAATCACCCATTATTAGGGTGTTGGGTTGTACCCTAATATTTTCCAGTGTATCAAGAAATGAGGCGTGGGAATCCTGGGGCATGGTGGGAGGTCTGTAGCAAGCTACAATTTGGATTTCAGTCTTGTTCAGAGTTAGTTGCACTTGGATAATCTCGGATGCATTATGGTGTGCAACTAGTCTGGAGCTGCGGATATCCTTAATGAATATGGACACGCCTCCACCTTTAGTGCTTTGGTCCAGGTTAGGTGGCCGAAAGGTGTGGTATGAATTATATCCTGGTAATGCAGGGGTGCTCTCTGGAGCTTGGAACCAGGTCTTTGTCACTGCACAGATGTTGATGTTCTCCATTTTAAGGAGTGCCTCGAGTGAGTGCATTTTGAGGTTTAGACTTCTAGCATTGAGTAGCATTATCCTCAGATTTTGCTTGATTGTAACTGTTATGGTGGTGAATTTGTCATTTGAACCTTGCCTAAAAAAAGGTACTATGGGGGTGGCAAGAGCCTTAGCCAGTATCCGGAATCTCAAGGGTGACAGGTGCAGGCCATCTCTGGCAAAGCATCATCCTCTGTCGATCATGTCATCCCAGGCAGACAAATACTGGATCCCCTTAGAATGACACCAGAAGTTTAGCCAATTGTTGAAGTCAATCATTTTGTCCTTGTACTGTGGTATCATTCTGGGTGATGGCAGGATGCTACTGAGGGCTAGGGTTATACCTGCCTGGGAGACAAGATCGGAGAGCTCCTCCATGTCTCATTTCTTATAGTCCAGGGAGGTACATCTTAGGTAATTCACACCAACATGGACAATGACAGAGTCATATTTGTACTTGTTGTGGAGTGACCTGAGCACGTGAATTATGTGATGGATCCTGGCACCCAACAGGCAGCTGACAGTAACTTTCTCCTTATTCCTCAAATCTTTGCAGATCCTGGAAGTCATAAAACAATAAAACACTTCCAAGATAATACAGAAAACTTCTAAGCATAGAAATTGTGTCTGTTGCTTCACTGAAACTGAAAGATAACATCTTTTTTATGGCCCAGACATAACATAATTTAATTTCAACTATTTTTCTGAAGTTTTGCAAGTTAATCTTCTGTATTCCAGTTTCCATTTTTAAAAAAATATACATTTAAACAGTTACAATAGTGTACGTACATTTCTGTTCTTTTCCTGTAGGGTACACTGTGGTTAAATTTTAAAGCTCAGTACTTTACAAACCCTCATCAACACAAACCTCTGTACCAGCAGTTTGATATACACATAACATACAGTTCTAATACAGTTGTAAGACAAGCATCTTACAGAAATTATTTCGATATTCACCAATGACATATAATTATTTACAAAATTACAGATAGCTGGGCTGGAAGTATCCCCCTTTGTTACAACTACCATATCGTGCTCTCAAAAATGACCTTGTTAGTCCCAGATAAGTTGCCATAAATTTGGAACATGGTGGAAGCATGACACATGAATTTAGGCACTCTTCAACCATTCGAAAGTCTTCATCAATGCTTTGATCATTATCAACCAGGCTGAATAAATTATAGGTTCATAGGTTCATACTAGGATATCTGCCCTAGGGCATTTATATGCCTAGCCAGAGTGTGTATGGCTTTCACCACCCATTTTAAATTAATTTTGCTATGCCCTTTTTCAAGGTTAGTATACTGTGCCTCTGTCTAACAGTGACACAGAAGTGATACCCGGGGTAAACCTACGATCTCCCATCCACTCATCAAGATTCCTCTTGAAGAGAGTCAATGAGGGACTCTGCCTAACCTGGACTGGGATTTTATTCCAGAGTGAAGGGAGCCTCTGGGTTATGAATCTGTCCCTCCAGCATGTCCTATTTATTTCCGTGCTGAGGTTCAAGTCCCTCGAGCGCGTAGCACAATGGGATTTGGATTTTCTGAGGTGCAACATGTCCATTAATTCCGGGTTGGACATGGCTTTGTACGTCAGGCACAGATCACCTCTGGGCAGGCGGTATGCCACTGAGTAGAGCTGGAGTTTCTTTAACCGGGCAGCATACGGCATCTGTTTGAGCCCCTTGATCCTGTTGGTGAGGTACTTATGGGGTCTTTCCAGTTGCTGCAGGTGTCTGGTAATTACTTCTTCTGTACTTAATGGATTACCACATATGTGGTAATTTGTGGGCACTTTGTTTTTGCCAAAGGGGATGACTATACACTTTTTGGCGTTTAGCTTGAGGCCATGGCTCTGGCACCAGTTGTCTGTTTCTATGAGGCCCCTTTGGAGGATGCTTGTGTCGGCTGGAGAGTCTATTATGGCACCCAGTTTGCAGTCATCTACGAACTTGGTCAGCCACAGTCCTTCCATGTTGGCCTGTACCTCCGAGAAATATATACCGAACAAGAGAGGTCCCAGGACTGAGCCTTGTGGGATGCCACTTGCAACTGGTTTGGAGTCTGACATGGCTCCAGCTATTCTAACCATGTGGGTTCTGTCCTTGAGCCAGTTTGCAACCCATCTAGTGACATATGGGTTTATATTTAAGCTGGTGAGCTTATCTATAATGCCCGAGTTGGGTATTGTATCAAAGGCTTTTGCGAGGTCCAGGTAGGCTGTGTGGACCACCTTCCCCTTGTCAATGGCCTTGGTGACTGTTTCACAGAAATCGACCAGGTTTAAGAGGCAGGATCTGCCCTTAACAAAGCCGAACTGGGTAGGATCCAGTGTCTGTAGGTCCCCAATATCTTTATTTATAAGGTCCATGATGATCCTTTCCATAGCTTTGCAGACCAAGCTAGTGAGACTTATGGGGCGATAGTTTCCAAGATCCGTTGAGGCACCACCTTTGTGGAGAGGGACCACTGTTGCTGTACGCCACTCTTTGGGTACATATCCTGTAGTAAGGCTGAGATTGAACAGTAGTTTTAGGTTTGGGTTTAGCTCTTCTTGGAGTTCATGTAGGACGCAGCCCGGGACACCATCTGGTCCCATTGATGCTGTGTTTCTTGCTTTGGAGAGGGCAGCTCTTACATGAGCATCTGAGATGTCAGGGGGGCAGCACTCTGCTAGGATGGATATTAGCCCTTTTGGTGGGGAAATCATGTGAACAAAACAAAGGACAGGTGATTAACCTGTCCTAAGCAGCTGCAACCTTAAAACCACTTGTCAGGAGATACCTACAATCCACTTTGGGATACCTCACTGGTGTGTCACAGATTTGTTGCTTTAGCTGCTACACATCATCTTCACTGTAGCAGTTTAGCTCTCACTTTTCTGTTATCATCCCATACCAGCATGCACCACTTCTAAACCCCCAAATTCTGTCATGCTTTACTGACTTGAATAACACAAACAGGATCCAAGAAAGTGCTGGTGGAAATGCCAAATGAATGCCAAGAAATGAATAACACAAACAGGATCCAAGAAAGTGCTGGTGGAAATGCCAAATGAATGCCAAAGAGTGCTAAACACAGGACAAATTTATTGAAGTTAAGCGCTTTTCGTCTGCGTAGTACACAGACTTCTTCAGACTCTGTGTACTACGCAGACGAAAAGCGCTTAACTTCAATAAATTTGTCCTGTGTTTAGCACTCTTTGGCATTCATTTGGCGTTTCCACCAGCACTTTCTTGGATCCTGTTTGTGTTATTCATTTCTTGGTTTCTGTGCTCCGTACTTATTTGATGCTTTACTGACTTACCTTCCATTGTGTATACCATCAGGGGTGAAGTATTTTTTTGCTTTATGTTTTCAGTCAGTTTGTGTGTGTGTGTGTGTGTGTGTGTGTGTGTGTGTGTGTGTGTGTGTGTATTTGTGTGTGTGTGCGTATGTGTGCCCATTCCGTCTTTCTATGTGTTTCTGTGCCTAGGCTTTAGTTTCTACTGATCCAGCAGGCTAGAGTTGCTGGGTTGTCTTGTTAGTCACTTTTCATGATTGATGCATGGGTTTCACTAAATCCTTTATGAAATGCACTGCACATTGACTGCTCAATCCTTTTAGAAATATATCTTTTTTTTGAGTGTTGTTTTAAGAGTATTGTTCAATAATATTGTATTATACATACAAATATGCATGTGTTGTTTGTCCCGGTCCCCTTCAATAAACACATCACAGCAAATGACATTTGACGACCTTTATTAAAACTTCCATAACATAGCTTTGTTCACCAACTTTATTAGTCACAACTGACCATAATATTGTTGATCCTAAACACAGCATAAACATCCTTGTAATGTTAATCAGGGCAACATACCTACTCACCCTAACCCAGTAAGCAGGGTCCATACCTCTGCTCACTTACTTTACTTATGAAGCAGCGTTCCATCTCACTTTATACACCATTCATTGAATTACCTTTCACCAAATAAGCAGCATCCTTACCTCAGCTTACTTGTATATTCAGCAAGCTTCCTCCAGCTGCTCATTTTCCTTTCCCCAGCTCCTTGAAATGAACACCCATATACCAGAGGGGGAACAGAAGAGGGCACACCTGTCCCTCTTCTCCATTTACCCCAACTAATAAACCCCAATCCCCCAACCCCCCAACAAATAAGGGGAGGGTGGGAGGGTAGAAAGTTCATGCCAAAATGTGATTGCTTATGCAGCTACACTTGTTTAAACCTCTTAAGCCCCTCCCTACCCTTATCTCATTTCCTCCCAATACTCCCTTCTCCACTTTACCCTTTCACCTCCCCAACCCACTTAAAACCCACTAATATCAGTCTAAGCCCTCATGAAGATGTCCCGGGACAACTATGTTTGTTGCCAAACTTCATTTGTCCTGGTCCTCTTCAATAAACACATCACACCAAAAGACATTTGATGACCTTTCTCCAGCTCCTTGAAATGAACATCCATACACCAGAGGGGGAACAGAAGAAGGCAAGCCTGTCCCTCTTCGCCACCAACCAGCCTGACCAGGCTGTTCCCCCTCCCTTTTACCCAAAATTGTTCAATCAACTACCTCCCATAATGGGAAGGGTTAAGCCAAACATCATTTGTTGTACCCGTCATCTGTAAAGCCCTAAGACTCCTGCATACCATCCCTGAAAAACACCCTAATGAAACTAAATAAAGTAGGATTACCCATGACTCCACTGTACCACTGGAACATCCACTCCAAGGGAATACATCCTCTTTTAGATGGCTTTCTTCCAGCCACTAATCATGGCTCAAACTGAACAGAATGACAACCTATGGCTACAGCATTGTCAACTGTAGCATATCACCTTAGCCCACCAAAATACCCAGTTCTGGATGTGCAGATTACTGTAGAGAATAGTTTAACTCTAAAACTTTAAACTTTAATGCCGTAACCCTAAATGGCAGAAAACCAGCACCCTTGACCTAGTTACTGAAAACTCGCCTATGCTCAGCAATGAAGTACTCTACGTGCCTAGCCATAAACACCCCTGTGATGCCGGTGCCCTGGCCCAGCAATCAAGAAGCCTCAATCCTCATCCTCACAACTAACACCAGAGAGGTTGTCTCATATAGTAGGAAAGGATAAAAAATACACACAGTAAAGTGCAATTTCCCTTAAGAGCACACAGAGATCACTGTCAGTTCGGGGCTGATCAGTGCCTTGCTCCCCAGGTCCTCAGTAAGACTCCCCACTGGCATAGCTATAGGTTCCAGATCTCAGCTTAGCTGGCAAAGCTAAAATCTCCAGCTCCCTCTGTGTCCAACCAGTGCTTCGTGCCCCTGCCAAAGTATTTGACACACCCACACTTTGAGATAAGAGTTTACACAACCACACAGACACTTCTGGAGAAGTCTGGCACAGGTTCTCCAGCTGTGCCCCTTTTACCCAGTCTATACGGTAGTGCCCTGCCACAACCCAGCTAATAATTATCAGCTACTCAAAGGCCCTTAAAAGGGTGTCCAATTAAGTGCTAGTCAAGAGTTCAGAGATCACATTGAAATACTTAAAATAATTCAGTAGTACAGTTCTAACATCACAGAAAAACATTTAGTCTAAATTTTCTAATTCTAGCTATCTTTAAAAAAACACAAGTCTAAGATAACTTACTTAAGACAACAGGCAGAGTGCTGAGTTGGATGTCCAGACAAAAATGCTTAATGCCTTCTGGTTCTCTCTGTTTAAATTGAAACTGCAGTTCTGATAAAACATTACATCATTTCACACTTTCTTGGTGTTCCCAGGCTCAGACAAACTGCATTTACATTCTTTTTTACTTAGAGCAATAAAGGACATTTCATACATAAATTCTGGTCATTAACGTTAGCCTTAAAACACTAGGTAGGAAGCCTTCATCAAGCCCGGCCGGAGCCAACTTTAGATCATAGGGTTACAGCATGCTTTTACTGAGTCAGTAGAGAGCACTGTTGCCACATTTTTATAACAGCATTTTTTTCATTTAAGACAATAAGCCTTTAAATTCACATTCATATTTACAAATGATAGAATTATGTATAAAATTCTATCTGGCGAGGCTGGCAGCCTTCACCCATCTCTACCAGTCTTCACATTCCCCCACGCCGGAGAACTCAAGCTAGTTTTTCAAGTGACTCTTGAGAAATGCCACTTGAGAGGGTCAGGTCTATCTGAGTATACCTACCCCATTCCCTGTCTTGACAGCCCATCTGCATTGGCATTGCTACTCCCACTGCAGTGCTGCACTGACATATCATATGCTTGCAACTCAAGGCTCCATCTTAACAACTTGGCATTTTGCTGACTGGCTCTGTTTAACCATGTTAGAGGGTTGTGATCTGTCATAACAGTGAATTTTCTTTCATACAGATAAGGCTGAAGTTTATGCAATGCCCACACTTTGGCTAGACATTTCTTTTCTACAGCTGCATAGCATTCCTCCCTGGGTTGGATCCTATGACTGAGACAAACCACTGGGTGATCTTCTCCCTCTGAAGAAATCTGGCTAAGTACAGCCCCCACCCCATGGTTCAAAGTATCCACCTGCACAACAAATTCCTTGCTGTAATCTGGACTGGCTAACACAGTGGGTCCTCCCAAAGCTTCATTAAGCTTCTGAAATGTCTGCTCACATGCTGGGGTCCACACTACCTTATCTGGCCTGTTCTTCCTTGTCAGGTCTGTGAGGGAAGCAGCTATGGTACTATAACTGGGGACAAACTTTCTGCAGTACCCTGTTGTCCCTAAAAATGCCCTCACCTGTTTTTTGGTAACAGATGGGAAATGGGAAATTCACCCCGGGGATCACTTCTGTGGCTCTGCTCGACAGGGGCACAGGAAAATAATTATCTTGGGTGGTAAAAGCCAGGGTACATTTTTTGGCTAGGCTTGTATGGGCCCTAGGGCCAATAGCCTAGTACCTACCTATGAACCTATGAACCTATGAAGGTGCAGGCCATGCCCGAATGGCTTCCACTTTGGCAGGTTCTGGTCTTATCTTACCACTCCACACTCTATGTCCTAGGTAAGAGACCTCTGCCATACCCACCTGACATTTGCTCGGCTTAATGGTCAACCCTGTCCTCCGTAGTCTGCCAGCACCTTCCTAACTGCTGAAGGTGCTCTGGCCAGGAATGGCTGTAGATGACAACATCATCTAGGTAAGCAAGGGCAAACCCTTCTGCTCCTACCAGGATATGATCTACCAGCCTCTGGAAAGTCACTGGGGCATTCGTCATCCCAAAGGGCATCTTTATGAACTCATACAAGCCAACAGGATTCACAAAGGCTGACTTCTCTATAGCACTGGGAGTCAAGGGCACCTGCCAGGAACCCTTGGTAAAATCAATGGTTGTAAGATACTTAGTCCCACCCAGGTGCTCTAGGAACTCATCTGCCCTAGGCATGAGGTAAGCATCTGACTCTGTGTGACTACTTAATTTCCTGTAGTCTACACAGAGCCTGGTGCTGCCATCCTTCTTTGGCACCAGAACCACTGGGGAGGCCCAGGGACTGTTGGACTCTTGAATCACCCCTAGTTCCAACATCTCCTGTACCTCCTCCCTCAGAGTCTGTTTGACTCTCTCTGTCACTGTATAAGGGGCCTGCCTAATAGGCTTTTGGGTCCTGTATCCACCTGGTGCTGCCTCAGGTGGGTGCACCCTGGTTTCCCAGTAAACATGTCCCCAAATTCCTGCAACACTGCTCGGATTTCTTGAACCTAGGTAGGAGATAGCTGCTGGGATATTGCTACCCCTCCTACTGAGGTGTCGGCCCAAGCCTCTCTGAGGAGATCAATCCCCAGATCTCTCTCAGACTTCTCCTGCAATCCACTGCAAATGCTCAGCACAAGGGCCTCCTTATCATGGTAAGGTTTCATCATGTTAACATGGTACAATTTATGCCCCTGCCATCTGACTAGCAGTTCCACCATGTAGTCAACATCACTTACCTTTCTTACCCCCTTGTAGGGACTCTCCCAAGCTGCTTGCAGCTTGTTGTGTCTGATAGGAATGAGAACCATTACCTGCTGCCCCACAGCATACTCTCTAGCTTGAGCATTCCTATCATACCATGCCTTTTTCTGTTGTTAGGTTTTTGCCAGGTTCTCCTGGGCCAAGCCCATGAGTTCCCTGAGCTTTGTCCTGAGGTTTAGGGCATATGCCACAACAGACTCCTTGTGATACTCGCACTCATCTTCCCACTCATCTCGAATTAAATCTAGAGGTCCCCTCACCCTATGCCCATACAGCAACTCAAAGGGTGAAAAACCTGTGGATTCCTGGGGAACCTATCTGTAAGCAAACAACAGATGGGGCAAATATTTGTCCCACTCTCTCTTAAACTGATCTGCAAATGCCCGTAGCATGGACTTGATTGTAGAGTTTAACCTCTCAACAAGACCATTAGTCTAGGGATGGCAGGGGGTGGTCTTCATGTGCTTCACCCCACAGGACTTCCACAGACAAGCCAGCAGGTCTAACACGAAATTGGCACCTTTGTCAGTCAGTATTTCTTTTGGGAAACCTACCCTGCTGAAAATCTCTAACAAAGCATCTGACACCTTCTCTGCCTCAATGGAGGGCAAAGCCACTGCCTCAGGGTATCGTGTAGCATAATCCACTCCCACTAGGATAGACTTTTTCCCTGTGGAACTTGGGATACTCAGAGGACCCACAATATCCATAGCTACCCTCTGAAATGGCTCCTCAATCACAGGCAAAGGCATCAAAGGAGCTCTCACCGTGTCTCCTGCCTTGCGTACCTTTTGGCATTGCTCACAGGTCCGACAATACTCTGTTACATCTCTGGAAATTCCAGACCAAGAGAAGTTCTGCATAATATGCCTCTATGTATGTTTTATGCCCATATGACATGCAAAGGGAATATCATTGTCTATGGCTAGAAACACCAGATGGTAGGATCTAGGCACTACCAACTGCTGTACACTCTCATCTTCTAGCCTCACTCAAGGAGTCCACTCTCTGTATAGTAACCCTTTGCCCCAGTATACAGATTCCCCCTTTCCTTGAGAATCAGGTGCCACCCTAGCTACCTGCCTCAGGCCTTGCAATGTAAGGTCTGAGAGCTGAGCCTGTCTCAACTCTCTCCTTGTAACCCTTTTCAGCTCCCCTTCCACAAGAAGTCTGGCATCCTCTGATAGTGGTGCCTCACTGTCAGCCTGGGTACTACTACTCACCTCTACCCTTGCAGTCACTCTGTTCAAGGGAACATCAGTACCCACAAACAGCTGTGGCTCACCTTCAGTCTCACTGTTACAGGGTAGCTCCCTCCCTGAAGTAACCACCTCACCAGTCCTGGCTGCAAGTATGCAGTCTGGCTGGGCCACCCCCAGGCTACCAGACCCACATGCTTGTCTCCTAGCCTGACTGCATATAACTGCATAAGCACATGGTACTACATCATCCAAATCCTTCCCTATCAGGACATCTGCAGGGTGGTAGTTTAGTACCCCTGTTGTCTCAAGACTACCTACTACTGGTGTTTTGTCTTTCCCACTTACTGGCTCCCTCACCTTTTTTCCCCATCTTGTCTCCATGGACACCTGTATGCCACATGGCCCCACTTGTTGCATTCAAAACATTTAACCCTAGCTCCTGGATGTGTACCAGGACTAGTGGCTTCCCCTGTTACTGGCAGGTTCTGTTGCAGCAGTCTGTGCTGCCCACCATGGGTTCCTTTAGACCCATGAGCAGTACTGGGGGTCCCCTTCCTGTGCAGGGCTACCCTGCTTGCCAGGTATAGGTCTCCCTTCTTCCCTAACTCATCTGAAGTAGCACATTGTCTATCAGCTAACAAGATCTTCAGGTCCTCAGGCAAAGTGCTAAGGGCTTGTTCCCTCACCAAAAGTCTGCCAGCCCTTCAAAAGTGGTGACCTGACATCCACTCACCCATCTATCAAAATAAGTGCTTAGTTCAGCAACATATTAACACACACTTTCATCTGTCTATGCTCATGAAACTTTTTCCTATACGTGTCAGGTGTTAGCTTAAAAAACTCTAATAGACTATTTTTTACAGCAGTATAATCAAAACATGCAATGTCAGACATTTTAGCTAATACAGTTACAGCTTTACCATGAAGTAAGGGAGTCAGGAACTGTACCCAGTGCCCTTGGTCAACTTCATAGTGTTTACATACTCTCTCAAACATATGAATGAAACTATCAAAATTATCCCCCTCTTTAAACTGCAGAAGAATCTTACTGACCTTTTGTGCTTCCGGGGTCCAGTTACTCCCTTCCCCATTACCTCCATGAGTCTGGTGAAGAGTCAGCATCTCCTTCTCATGCTGCCTCTGCCTCTCTTTTTTCTCAGCTTCTAGGCGTAGCAGTTTGTCATTCTCCTCACTCTCTAGATGCTTCAGTCTCTCAGCTGCTTCTAATTCCACACGCCTGGCCTCCAACTCAAGTATATTTAGCTCCAGCTGGATTTTTAAGTCCACTGCAGAAAGGTTGAGCTGTCCATTCTCCGAGGGTATTATATCTCCACTGCCAGTCTGGTTGTCCTCCTGGTTGCTGTTTTATGATGCAGCTGTAACCAAGGCTGCAATCAGGTCTGCCTTAGTCAGGTTTCCATGCACCAGTCCCCTAGCCTGGCACATCTCCACCAGCTGGCTCCTTGTCAGCTTTCTATACTCCTCTGCTGACATGTTGCCTGCTCACCCTGACTAGCTAAGCTAACAAAAGAAATAAAACAATTGTGATCTGAACTTTGTGTATTCACTACATGGCTGTTTTAGAGTACAAAACACCTTCAAAGCTCACTGTACACAAGCTACAGGATTCACTATACCCACACCACTACAAGCCATTTAGATTTTGCTAACTAATTAATATGTGATGTGGATATCCCACCACTGCCACCAATTAATATTTGCCACCTGTGCTCTGGCCCAGCAATCAAGGAGCCTTAATCCTCACCACTAACACTAGAGAGGTCATCTTATATAGGAGGAAAGGATAGCAAATACAAACAGTAAAGCGCGATTTCCCTTAACAGCACACAGAGATCACAGTCAGCCTGGGACTGGTCGCTCCCTTGCTCCCCAGGTCCCCCAAAAGACTCCCCAATGGCACAGCTATAGGGTCCAGATCTCAGCCTAGCTGGGCAAGCTAAAATCTCCATCACCCTCTCTGTCCAACCAGTGCTTCGTGTCCCTGACCAAGTAGCTGACACACCCTCACGTTGAGATAAGAGTTTACTCAACCACACGGACACTTCTGGGGAAGGCTGGCATAGGTTCTCCAGCTGTGCCCCTTTTACCCAGACTATATGGTAGTGCCCTGTCACCACTCAGCTAATAATTATCAGCTACTCAAAGGCCCCTAAAAGGCTGTCCAATTATTACTGTGAAATATTATTATCCAGTTGGTAGATGTGACTAAACAGTCTCAAGGCTTATTAGAGTGACGTGGATAGTAAACTCTATAAATATGCTATGTACTCTAGAACTTAACTTATCTCTACACAAACCAGCCACAGTTAAAAGGTTTTAAAATATTTAATAATAAATAATTAAAACTACAAGACAATACTTTCTGCTACACAATCAGTGCTAGTCAAGAGTTCAGAGATCACACAGAAATAGTTAAAATAATTCAGTAGTACAGTTCTGACATCAGAGAAAAACACTTAGTCTAAACTTTCTAATTCTAACTATCTCTAAAAGAAAACACAAGTCTAAGATAACTTACTTAAGACAACAGGCTGAGTTGGATGTCCAGACAAAAATGCTTAATGCCTTCTGGTTCTCTCTGTTTAAATTCAAACTGAAGTTCTGATAAAACATTAAATCATTTCACACTTTCCTGGTGGTCCCAGGCACACAGAAACTGCATTTACATTCTTTTACACTTAGAGCAATAAAGGACATCCCACATACCCGGACGGAGCCAACTTTAGATCAAAGGGTCACAACATGCTTTTACTGGGTCAGTAGAGAGCACTGTTGCCACATTTCTGTAACAGCATTTTTTTCATTTAAGACAACAGGCCTGTGATTCACATTCATATTTACAAATGATAGAATTATGTATATAATTCTATCTGGCTAGGCTGGCAGCCATCACCTATCTCTATCAGTCTTCACAACCCCCAATTCACTCATTACCAAATGACAATCTGGACTAGAACCCAGGCCACTCCACTCAGAACCTCCTAGCAACTGTCTTAGGTATAACACTCAAACTACTAACCATCCTTAACCCCTGTGTGTCCCTGGCCTTTCCCTTCAAAGGTTCTCTACCCTTATGTTACCTATACCACTAGTATGTAATTAAGACCTGGCCTACAGCTGCCATATCCTGCAGCCAAGCTTAGGTTCATAGGTTCATATGTTCATACTAGGCTATCTGCCCTGGGACAATTATAAGCCTAGCCTGATTCTGTATGGCTTACGCCACCCCTTGATTTGAGTATACTGTGCCCTTTTTAAGGTTTAGTTTACTGTGCCTTTGTCTAATAGTGACACGGGAGTAATCCCTGGGACAAACCTACGATCACCCATCCACTTATCAAGATTCTTCTTGAAGAGATTCAGTGAGGTGCTCTGCCTCACATGAACTGGAATTCTATTCCAGAGTGAAGGGAGCCTCTGGGTTATGAACCTGTCGCTCCAGCAAGTTCTATTTATTTCTGTGCTGAGGTTCAAGTCCCTTGAGCATGTGGCTCTAAGGGATTTAGATTTACTGAGGTGGAGCATGTCCATTAATTCTGGATTTGACATAGCTTTGTATGTCAGGCATAGATCGCCTCGAAGTAGGCGGTATGCAACTGAGTAGAGCTGGAGTTTTTATAACTGAGCAGCATATGGCATCTGTTTGAGACCCTTGATCCTCTTGGTGAGATACTTTTGGGGTCTTTCTAATTGCTGCAGGTGTTGGGTAAGGTACATCCCAAAAGGGGCATTGTATTCTATGATGGGCCTGATGAGGGATGAATAAAGGGGCAGGATTACCTCTCTTGATCTAGATGTGAAACCCTTCGTGATGAGGTGGGCTATGTAGAAGGTCTTTCTAACCACTTTGGCAATGTGGTTTTCAAAGGAGAGATTGCTATCAACTTGGTCCCCAGGTCCCTAATAACTTTCTCTGTACTTAATGGGTTTCCGCCTATGTGGTAATTTGTGGGCACATTGTTTTTGCCAAAGGGTATGACTATACATTTTTTGGCATTTAGCTTTAAACCATGGCGCTGGCACCAGTTATCTGTCTCTGTGAGACCTTTTTGAAGGATGTTTGTGTCAGCTGGAGAGTTGATTATGGCACCCAGTTTGCAGTCGTCTGCGAACTTGGTGAGCCATAGTCCTCCCACGTTTGCCTGTACCTTGGAAAAGTATATACCGAACAAGAGTGGTCCCAGGACAGAACCCTGTGGGATGCCACTTGTGACCGGTTTCGAGTCTGACATGGCTCCAGCAACTCTCACTCTGTGGGTTCTGTCTTTGAGCCAGTTTGCGACCCATCTTGTGACACAGGGGTTTATATTTAAGCTGGATAGCTTATCTATGATGCCCGAGTGGGGTATTGTGTCAAATGCCTTTGCAAGGTCCAGATAGGCTGTGTGGACTACCTTCCCTTCATCTATGGCTTTGTGACTGTTTCAAAGAAGTCAACCAGGTTCAAAAGGCAGGATCTTCCCTTGACAAAGCCGAACTGGGTAGGATCTAGTGTCTGTAGGTCCCCAATGTCTTTGTTTATAAGCTCCATGATGATCCTCTCCATAGCCTTTCAGACTAAGCTAGTCAGGCTTATGGGGTGATAGTTTCCAGGGTCCGTAGAGGCTCCACCTTTGTGGAGTGGGACCACTGTTGCTGTACGCCATTCTGTGGGCACATATCCTGTAGTGAGGCTGAGATTGTATAGCTGTTTTATTTGAGCGATTAGTTCCTCTTGTAGTTCATGTAGGACGCAACCTGGGACGCCATCTGGTCCCATGGAAGCAGTGTTTTTTGCTTTGGAGAGGGCAGCCTTCACCTGAGCATCTGAGATGTTTGGGAGGCAGCCCTCTGCCGGGATAGATACTTGCTCTTTTGGGGGGGAGGGGGTGGAGAAGTTTGCACTGAACCTGTCTGCCAGGATATTGGTGATGTCTGTGGGTTCAATGTATTTTTTGTCATTTAGAATCAACTCAGAACAAGTCTGGGAGTTGCATCCCAGGTTTCTAACATAACTGAAAAAAGCCTTATGATTGTGTTTGGTGTCCAGTGCAATTTTTCTCTTGAAGCTGGCCTTGGAGGATTTTATGAGGGATCGTAATTTTTTGCTAGTACTGATCAGAGATGCCTTCCCTATTAGGGATTTTTCTCTATCATGTAGTAGCTTCCTCCTTCTGTTGTACAGTTTATTTATGGCAGGGGTCCACCAGACTGGACGCCTGCCTTTGGATAATTGGGTCTTGGTTTTGTTTGGGATCGCATGATCCATGCATTCCTGGAGATGTCCGTAGAATGCATTTATATAGGATTCTGCAGTTTGGGCTGTAGTTTCCACTGGCCCTGGGGCCTTGAAGGATTCCACTTTGGTTTTGAAAAGTGAGAAGTTCGCTTTTGAGAAGTTTTTCACTGTGGTTTTCTGGGCTGGGAGTGGGGTCGGGATGTGGACATCCAGTGAAATTAATTTATGGTCTGATCTTACCAATGAAGGATATACTTCTGGTGTGGAGCATAGAGTCCCCATGTTGGTAATGATCAGGTCTAGTATGTTGTCCCCTCTTGTGGGAGTGGTGACTAGTTGTTCCATAGCATTTGAGTTTATAATTTCCAGGAATCTTTGGGCTAAGGTGCTGTGGCTTGAGTAGTGCTCCCAGTCAATGTTTGGGTAGTTGAAGTCGCCCAGTATAATGGTGTTCGGAGAGATCTTCATGTTCTCCAATGTTTTCAGGAAAGCCGAATGCGATTCCTGACTTTGAGAGGGTGGTCTGTAGGATGCTATAAACTGAAAAGCAGTCTTGCCCACTGTTAGTTGCACATGGATGGTCTCCGATACTTCGTGCAATGCCACTAACCTGGAGATGTGGATATCCTTGATAAATATGGAAACTCCCCTCCTTTTGTGGTTCGGTCTGGGTTTTGGGGCCAAAAAGCATGATACGAGGTATAGCCTGGTAGTGCTGGGGTGCTCTCTGGAGCCTTGAACCAGGTTTCTGTCACTGCACAGATATCAATGTTCTCCATACTGAGGAGAGCTTCGAGTGCGTGCATCTTGAGGTTAAGACTTCTGGTGTTTAGCAGCATTACCCTTAGTTTCTTGTTCCTTGTGCTGTCTATGGGGGTGGGTTTGACTTTTGAGCCTTGCCTAAAAAAGGCACTATGGGGGTGGCAAGAGCCTTTGCCAATATCCAAAAGCCCAGTGGTGACAGGTGCAAGCCGTCACTAGCGAAGCAACATGGCTTGTCGAGCATGTCATCCCAGGCTGACAGACACTGGATCCCCTTTGAATGACACCAAAATTTTAGCCAATTGTTAAAGTCGATCATTTTGTCTTTGTACTGTGGCATAATTCTAGGTGAGGGTAAGATGCTGCTCAAGGTCAGGGTCATACCGGCCTGCGCTACATGATCAGAGAGCTCCTCTATGTCTCTTTTCATGTACTCCAGGGAGGTACGTCTCAGGTCATTCACACCAGCATGTACATTGGCTGAGTCATATTTGTATTTGCTTTGGAGTGACCTGAGCGCTTGCGTTATGTGTCGGATCCTAGCACCCGACAGGCAGCTCACCATGACCTTCTCTTTATTCAGCCTGGTGAGCGGGACGTCAGTGTGGCTGACAATAGAGTCACCTATAACAAGAGTATCAGGTGTGTTATTCAGCCTTAAGGGCTGTGGCTGCTTGGCACACTGACTTTGTGGGTTATGTGTTGTGTGTGTGTTTTGTTTTGAGGTAGCATTAATACTACCTACTCAAGGGACAAATTTGTCAACCCAAAGAACAAAACCCGTTAGGAACAAATGCCAGCATCCTGTCAAACACCTCATTGGCCCTTCCCCCAAATATGGTTCAAACAACTGGATGATTAAATATAACCACCCCAAGGTTCCAAGCTCCTGAAAGCAAGGGTTGAACTTCACTGGCTTGCAAGAGCCATAGGGCTTTAGCCTAATAAGTTTCTGTGCTCCTATGAATGTTGTGACTCTACTCATCCCATTGGATCCCCACACTCCCCATAAACCATCCCCAACAGTTTTTTCCTGGCCCCCCACCTACCTCTTCCTTACTTGCCCCCCTATACCAATGCAATAATCAGCTCCCACTAATTGAACACAGAGCTCTAACATGCCTTAATAATGTGATTACTCAGACCCTCATTGTGCCCCATTCCAGTGGCAAGAACATCCATCCTATCAAAAAGCATAACCTTTCAGATCCCCTTTTCAAGCCACCAAATGATGCCTTCTGCACTTCAGCAGTCTGCAAAGAAAAGAAAAAAGCAATAAATTCTATGTGCAAACATACCAATAATTACTTAACATGGCTGCACTGACAAGGACCCCTGCCACCCCGTCAAGTGTTTGCCAAACTCTGCACTGAAGTATGGGACCAGCTCCCCTTTTATCATGTTATGACTCATATCCCCTTGGACAAGTGTGATATGTGCTACCCATAGAAATAAGAGCCGAACATGTCTAGCTTGTAATCACCCCAGATCCAGTAGCCTAGTAATTTCCTATGATACTAAGAGTGCTGCGACTCCACTCTTCCTACCTGAACCCCATCCACAGTGACGTGCCTTAATAAGCACTAAATAAAATGCATTACCTGTAATCTCATCAAGCCCACTGCAGGAACCCAAAATATTACCTATGGCCAATGGCTGTTGCTCCCTTGTAGTATTGAATGCAAATGTCCAAAGCAGGGACAACTTTCTAACATTGATCTAACATACTGAAACTTTCAAACATTGAGCTAAAATACTGAAATGGTTAATAGAACAGATTGTACAACTAATTAACCCTGAGATCACAAACTCAAATGCTTGCCCTTCTCTGGCTAGGAGTGTAAATCCTCTACCAAAACTCAACAACTTTGAAATTCACTTACTTCAGCCAGTAATTGTTGGTCACTAGTGCTCCTCATGTGTAACCTCCTCACTCACCACTCCTTCCATCATCTGGGAACTCACTGTGTAGCGCCACAACTGGTACTCATCACACCACCATCTACAAAGAAAAAGACAAAAGTAAATCCTCTAAGATGTAAAGAGAAGGCTCCACCTTATACCCACCTATTCCAAATTATAGCAGCAGCATTCCAAAAGCCCTATCTGCAAGAAAGAAAAACGACATGTAAATCATCTAAAATACATAACGCACATTCTAAGACATCTTCAAAGACATCCTATCCTGCCAACCTAGGAAGGAATGTACCACTGCCACACACATTTATGACAAAGAAGCCATAATGAAGCTATGCTTCCAATGACCCTATCAAATACCCAATATAAATTTAACTACCAGTTGAGTATGTTACAATTAAACCCCACACATGAAGAGACCTATTGATATCCACAATCAGGGTAACCTTGTGATTCCATACCACATCAGTTAGCGCACTGTATAAGCCAAGCTAACTTATATTGTAAAGCCATCTGCCTAGCTCTTAAGCTTCCATCTCCAAATGAGGCACACTAACCAACATAATGTAGAACAAATACATACATACATACATACATACAAATGTTTCAAGCACTGGCATTAAAGCCCTTCTAGCTTGCCAATATGCCAAAACACTTGTTCCCATAATAAATGTCCAGGCTGTTCCTAAAAATATCTAAACTAGTACTTGCTTTAATGTAATTTGGTAGTCTGTTCCAAGCATCAGCTACTCTGTCAGAGAACCAACTAGCACACATCTCACTCCTATAGAATCTTCTACATAGATTATCTGACGATTCTCTAGTACTTTTTGATAACCCCAAACATTCCCAGAGGTAGTTGTCCCTAAATGCCTTATATACCTGAATAAGACCTCCTCTTAAATATCTGTAAGAGACACTGTACAAGTTCAGATATTTTAGTCTTTCATAATAACTTAGATTTTCACATCTATGGATGCCCTTAGTATATTTCTGCTGTACTCTTTCCAGTTTATTCATGCTTGTTTTCCTATAGGGTTTCCATATTGTTATTCCATACTCATGTTTGGATCTAATGTAACTAACAAACAATGACTTCATTATGTTTGATTTCCTAGACTTTATAAATCTTTTTATACAACCTATGGTTCTATAACTATCATTAGCCAATTGGTTGACATGATTAGAAAAACTCATAGCTGAATTTACCCGTATACCCAGGTCCTTAAATGAGTCTACAGTTTTAATCACTGTATACTGTATTAAATATTCGCCTTTCAGTTTATGTCTCCCAAATCTCATATGCTTAGTTTTTGATTTATTTATCAACATATTATCTCCCGCGGTGGTGCAGCGGTAGCATTGTTGCCTCACAGCAAGAGGTTCTCCTGTTCGATTCTCAGCTGGAGTGCGGGGAGTGCCTTCTGTGTGGAGTCTGAATGTCCTCCCTGTGGTTGGGTGGGAGTTCGAAAGACATGCGTAAATGGGCGTGCCTTGGTTGAATGTCGAGCTAGCACCTCAGCGGTCGTGAAAATCTACTGCCAATCATTAGCAGACCGGAGTTCCGCTGTGGCGACCCCTAACTGGGAAAAGCCAAAAGACAAAAACAACATTCTCATGTGCCTAAATGGTCAATTTAGTCAAATTATTTTGCAGACATGCCTTATCTGTAACACTTGTAATCAGTTTACCCAATTTCAGGTCGTCAGCATATAGACTGTAGAACACCTCAGATGAAAAAGTAAGGTCTGAAAGATACAACCTAAACAACTAAGGGCCTAGTACAAAGCCCTGTGGGACACCTTGACTGTAACTAAGGATTTCACCTGTCCAGTTGGTGTGTGATAATTTCCATGTCCTGTTTGTAAGCCATGCAGCTATCCATCTTATCAACAGTACATCAATACCTAGTTGTACTAATTTATTGATCAGTGTTTTGTGCATGACCCTGTCAAATGCTGAAGTTAAATCTATATAAATCACTTCACAGCATCATTCTTCATTCATAGCTGTTATTATATTGTTATAGAATATCATGTTACAGGTGGTAATAGATCTATTTTCAACATATGCATGATGATATATGGTTTCAAGTCCCAACCTATCCATTTCTGACAATAACTTATCCAGTATTACCTTCTCCATTATTTTTCCACAACATGAAAGTAGAATTAAGGGTCTATATGATTCTGGGTTTGTCCTACTCCCCTTTCACTTAAAGACAGATTTAATAAGTGCATGTCTCCAATCTTGAGGAATCTCCCCATATTTATATGACCTAATTAATAATAGATGTAATGGCAGTGTAAGTTCTTGCTTAAGTGTTCTCAAATCATTGTTACTTATTCCGTCTCCTCCCTGCCCTTTGTTTGGATCCAGTTTGCACAGTTCTTTTTCAATATAATCTAACTTGATTCCAGTATTTGGGGTTACTTGGATGTAACAAGGACAACGTACCACCCCTTTTGTGGAGCCAAACTGTTTTGCATAAGATTTTGTAAATATATATATAATCTGTTGTGTCTGAAAAAAAATTTTAGAATCTGCACACAGTTTATCATTTTGTGTATCTTTACTCCTTCCACATCTTATGTATCTATCTATAAAAAGGTTTCCTATTATGCTCAATATCTTTATATAAATTTTCTTCAAAATTTTCTTGTTCTTGTCTAACACTATGCTTAATCTGTTTGTCCAGCTCGTTTATTTCAGTTTTCAAAGTTGTAGTTCGACCTCTCTTCCATTTCTTATATTTTTTGTCTCTCACCTTAATCAAGTATCTTGTTCTTAGAGAAATGTACCCCCTGATTTTACATGCCTATATCCTGATGTTACACATTTTTTTGACTTTTTGCACTCAAACAATTACTCTTTCAAAACTTTACACATTCCATCTGCAGTTTTTACACTGAACACCTCACTCCAGTTAGTTTTATATAGCAACTTTTTTTCTTCCCTATAATCTGCAATTAACCTTCTGTGCATTGGCTTAGATTTCAGTTTGGCAGAATTATCTAGCAACAAATTAACCTTTATGACCCCATGATCACTGCACATCAATGGTTGTAAAACTTGACTTGAAGTTACAGTAATTTCTTTAGGAACACAAATAATATCTAGTATATTCCGTCCCCTGGTAGTTTTTTTACAATCTGAAGCGTTTGTTGTTCCTGAATATACTCTGAATAATTTCTTTACTAATGTTGTTGAATCAATATTATTCCAGTCTGTTTCTGGTAAATTTAAGTCCCCAGCTAATATTATTCATCCCTCCTGTGTTTCATGTAAGAAATATATGAATTCTTCTAGGTCATCTGCACTTGACTTTGGTGGTCTGTACACTCCAACAATTGTTACATGTTCCAGGGTTGCCTTTATTGTCACAGTTACACATTCTATAGTATTGGTATTATCATTGAACATGTAATAATCACAAATCTTATAGCTATCTTTAATGCCTATCATAACATCTCCACCTGAGTTTTTGTTAGAATGTCTGTTACAGTAAAAACATTTATACCCTGACAGAACTGGTTTCCAGTCATTGTTCTTTAACCGTGTTTCACAAACTATAACAGCATCAATCTTGTGGGAACGTAGCAAATTTTCTAATAAAAACACTTTATTATTAATGCTCCTAGCATTAACAACCATCAGAGATGCATCAAATGTTGTTATCTGTGAACTGTTACATTTCTGACCTGGCAAAAATCCTGGCTAGTGTTTGTTAAATATTGAAAAATATCTGCTGCAAAAATTTTCTTCCCTGATCTAGACAAATGTACACCATCCTATCTGAACATGTGTGCCCAAAAGAAGGCTTGGATGCTCTATACATTTCCATTTTTTTAAAACAGGACAATTTTTCCATGTAGGTGTTTATCCAAAAAATATTTTCATTCACAGTGACCTGACTATCCTTTCTATAGGTGATTTGTGAAAAATATGTCCTAACACCAGTACAAACTATACTATCTAGGTGGGCTGTCAGTTCCCGACTAACAGTCAGAGAATCTTTGTTGGTGACATAATTTGTACCAACATGAATAAAAACAGATCCGTACTTCCTTACATTAAGGAGTTCCAAGGCTTGTTTCACATCTTCTATTTTTGCTCCTGGCAAGCACAACACTACTCGATGTTCATTATCATCTCTGCAAATATATGTATAAGTTCCTCTAATAACTGAATCTTCAATTACAAGAGTATCTTTGCTGACCATCTCTGAAAAATCGTCAGCTTCTAATACAGTCATTTCAGCTCTATCAATTGTTACAAAGAATAGATCTTCATCACTATTAGTCTTATTAATTCCACTGTTTTCATTGCATATTAAATTCTCATCCAGCTGGCATTGTAAATCCACAGCTTGAGCCATGTAGTCAACATCTGTCTTTCTCATCTTTTTTCTTACAGTAATGTTCTTCAGTCCTTCTACGTTCAGTTTTGATTTCTTCCTTTTCACCTGCTCCTTGCCTTTCTAGCTTTTCCATTGGAAAGGTGGTACCTTTTTCTGTAGACTGAGGGATTTCTGATAGACAGATATCTTCATTCCCTGTCACCAGTGTGTTACATAACAAAGTAGAATAATTTTTACTATGTATTCTCTTTCCTTTACAGTCATTAATCAGTTTCTTTTTCTTCCTTGTTATTTGTTGAGAACTTCTTCCTTTCTTTCTTTTTTTTTGTTTCCTTCTAAACAAACCAGATCCTCAGATTGCTGAATACTTGCATCCACAATTCCATAGTTCTCAGGGGCCTCATCATCTTTCATAGGAGTTGAATGTTCTTTGCAGAAAATAGATGCATCATTTCCTAAATCTGTTCTATTTGTTCTTTGCCTAACATTATTTAGTTCATTAGTCCAGTCATTAATATATGATGCAACAGTTCTCCAAGCCATGCCAATTGCACATGTGCAATAATCATCATTAAGAAGAGATTTGCTTCTAACAATGGTAAGCAGATCATCCAACTTTTGACACAAGGAACAAAGATCACCAGTGTTATCAGCTGTTACCTTTAAATATGCATAGCATTTATTACACTGTACAAGATATTTGTGCATTAGCAAATCATTAATTGCATACTCATTTAAGGAATCCATATTCAGCTTTAATTGAATGAAATATTGCAAAGGAAAAAATTACACAAAGTAGCAAATAATTCAAAGGAACTTAAATCAACTTCTATGACTAAAATGATACCAGCAATATACAACTAAATAATAAAATACAATAAAGTTGTTCTGACCATACAAGTTCTACCAGCCAGACAGAAGTTATAATTTTTTACTTTGCACGTGAAGTGTAGTAGCTTCTGCTCACTATAGCTCGCAGTCGCACCTCCTTTTAACAGTAAAAATAAATAAAACTTCTCTTACCAGTTAACTCCACAACAAATCACAAACCAAGGCAGGATTGTTTTGATATGCTCAGAATTTTCCTCTCTGCAGTCTGTGTAAATTTATAGCTGTCTAAGCCCCTTGTGGTGGCTAGAGCTTGCCTGTCCAAAACCTATCCCTTGTTCACAACCAAAAGTGAAACTAAAGGTAAAACAACAAAATATAAATCAAAGTAAAGCTTGTTAATAAGCAGTCTCTTCCTACCTACAAAGTTAAAAATAGTGATAACAGATGCAATATAAATTCAAATAAAACTTCTCTTACCACTCAACTCCACAACAAATCACAAACCAAGACAGGATTGTTTTGATATACTCAGATGGACAAAATGCAGAAAACCTAATAATAGCTTACTAGCAGCTTACAAAATACAATTAGGTATTATTTTAAATATTCCTCTTACAAACTTAAAAGGTTGATAGAACAGGTTTGTGTTAGCATAGATATTCAGAATGGCATGAAGTCTGCAACTCAAATGTCTGTCATGCAGTCTTAATACTTTGCCATAACTTGTCAGAAGCCACCATTCTAAGGAAAAAAGGGGTACAAAGTGTGCAGCAAAATCTGAACATCCTGCAAAAATCTGTACCATTGAGATGTATGCCCTCCTAGAGCGGCAGACACAACTGCAGTTTTGCTGACCAGTATCCTCAACTCTAACCATACTCTCCTCCACAGCTATTACCACAGCACTACACTTGCAGCCCGTGAATAGACACCTTCTCCTTGGGAACATTCCAGCCACCAAGTGCGAGAATTGACTACTCCACCACCAACTTAAGTTAATCCGTTGCCAATGGACTTCTAAATACAGGCCTGCACAACACCACGGATTACCTGCTCACTGCAGTGACAATGAAAAATCTCTAACATTGTTTTTAATTATTTCTACAGTAAAGTAATGCAGAATGAAATGACCGCTTGCAATATTTAGTGAGACACAGCTATACTTCAAAGGCAAATTGCAACAACGTATGCAGAAAGTTTGTTCAATTTCTACTTGAGTCTTTGGTACAATAACAGCCAGCCTGAGGCTAAAACCGGAACAATACACACCCGTGAGGCGAAACAGAAAACAGCCATAATAACTTCAACAGCTGTCAGACTCTAGTCTGCTGGGAGCCGATCGTGGTATACTACCCTCCAGCCTCCTCAAACACCATTAATATCATTCAGATATAATAGCCAAACCTACCTTGCCACTTAAAGTAACATACCTTATTATTTATTTATTTTTTTAAGCATGCCACAACCCTCTGACCATTACTGCCACCGCACATGCATGGCAGCAGTCAAACCAACTTGCTCCGAGCCCACAAAACCATTTGGAGCTCCCCTGAAGAAAATATCCTAACTGCCAACATAAGATCACCCCATTGTGAATCCTGAGCAAGAAACACAAAGATGTCAGCAGTGACAGATCTACACCTCCCTGATTCGAACAACACATCTCTCCCAGCCCATCAGGCTGCACCTGCAAAACTGCAACAAAATACTTCGGAACCTACCTGAATGCTAGCTATGGACACTCAAGTGTCTGAGTAGGTACAAACAAACCACAATCAAAAGTGACCCAACCTGTCTGAATGAGAAATCATGCCATTCAAAATGTGTCATACTCAGGCAAGCTGTGTGCCCTTCACCCCCCAGAAAATGTATACAAGTGACATGGGACTCCTAGTACACATGCAGATGTCCAAATGTAATCCCTCAACTAAGATCTGTTCCAACTGAATAGAAGCCACCTGCATGACTAAAGCAGAGCGGTGACTACAGAAGAGAAATTAAGAACCTCATCACGACTATCCAACTACCCAGAACAACTCTGGTGACTAATAAAAATCTCCGGTCTACTTTCTCATTGTTTAATTTCTTTCTTTTAGATAGTAAGCATGAACCAGTAGCCTGTGCTTCTCAACCAAATGGTCAGCAGCACAATCTGCATGCTCAGTCTTGACACCCACTACAAACCACCCTTAGCAGCTCAATGGTGGGAATGGGCAGCCATGCCACTGTAGACCAATAGTCGAATTCCCCTCAACTCCTGATCAGACTGCAGCAGAATAATTTAAGCTGCCTCTGGCCTTCAGTTGCAACATCATTAAATAGCATACCAAATTACCAACAGGCTTAAATATTACAAAATTCACTCAAATCATAGGCAAAGCAACTTCTTAAAAAAAAAAAAAAAAAAAACTTGTCTTTAACCGTAAAATGAAAACCAGCCCTCAGTTAACATCATCATGTTCCTTCCACAACAGCTCCATGAGCAGCATCCAATTGCATAAGGTCACTCCAGCATAAAATCACCAACTGCCTGTTCCACATTGCTAGCACCCCTTCTGTGATGTCCTGGGATAACAATCCAAAATAGTAATGATTATTAACTATTGCTCCTATAAACCTAGGAGAAGCTAAGAAACAAGCCTCTTTTTTTTTACATAAAGTCCAAAATCTTGACAGCTGAGAGGTATAACGTACCCAAAAAGTTGCTCCAGTTTATTCTACCTCATGGATGCATGGCTGGCAACCATTACTCGCTGGTGCCTCATGACATGAAAACCCCTTACAATGTGACATACTGCTCAGATAAAGGCAACTAAACCACAGAACCCCCTGGGATAACTATGCTACCCCGCACCACTATCATCTTTCAAGATAAACTGCTCCATTCACTGCCCAGAATGCCATTCAGTACCATGAATAAATGAAAATCCCTCTCACCTCAACAGATGCATTAATCCTTCCATAACCACCTTAACACACACACATTTTAATAATCAATCAATGAAAACAAAGTAATTGTGGAAGGAAAGAAACAGAAAGTGAAAGAAAAAAAGGGAAAGATTTCAATAATAACTCCTAAATTAACCCCATACACTGGCACAATTCCCTCATCATTTAAATCTACCAAGACAACATAGTAATGTTCAAATTAGGTTGAGTCTTTAAGCTATTTTGCCTACATCAGACATCCCCTCCCCTTGGCAAATTAATTGTAGAAAACTTAGCACCCCAATGTACTGATATCACCATTAGGATTACAACAGATTTGAAAAACTAATATTAAAAAAAGCAAAGAAAATACTGTACTACTATACTCACCTCATTCTTCTTATCATTATGAACCCAAGGCCTACCTGACCAAAGTTCTTACAGGTCGTCTTGGACGTAATCCTGCTCTGTAGCAAGTTCACACCAAAATGTGATTGCCTACCCAGCTACACTTGTCTAAACCTCTTAAGTCTCTCCCTACCCTTATCTCATTTCCTCCCAGTCCTCCCTGCCTCCACTTAACCCTTTCACCTCCCCAACCCACTTAACACCAACTAATATCAATCTAAACCCTCATGAATATGTCCTGGGACAACTTGGTTTGTTGCCAAACATCATTTGTGAATCTCTCTCTCTCTCTCTCTCTCTCTGTCTCTTTATATAGCTATATATATATATATATATATATATATATATATATATATATATATATATATATATATATATACATATATAGGCTCATAGGTTAATACTAGGCTAACTGCCCTTATGGGCCACTTTAAGCCTAGCCAATTACTCCATGTGAGAATCAAACACCTTTTGTCTCCAAGGTAAACCTCTTAACCATTAGGTCAACCTTCTACATAAACAGCCTTTGCAGGGCTTGAACCCAGGACCCTGTACACTTTAGTCACAGTAGTTAACCACTAAGCCATCACAGCAGTCACACACACACACACACACACACACACACACACACACACACACACACACACACACACACACACACACGCACACACGCACATGCACACACACGCGTGCACACACACACACACACACACACACACACACATATGTGCATATATGGATTCTGTGTATATGGTCAAATGGTCACTTGGTCATCTAGCAAATTGCCATTCCTGATACATTGCACATTTGTTTGGTCAACTGTGGGTCAACATAAAGGACTGTACTTGTCCCCCCTTCTGAAACCATGTTAAAGCCCATTCCAGCTTTTCAATGGAACAGGAGACAATTGTTTGTCCTTTCCTATTTTATGGTCAAATAAATTGGCACTTGATTATGAATGACAAGATAATCATATATCTATAATTACACAAATATATTTGTAGTGTGTGTTTCACTTTGTATAAACAGTCAGATACATTACATAATACTGACTATAACAGATATAAGTAAATATATTGACATATAAAATGAATACAGTGGGTTAAAATATTTGTTTAGATTTAGAGCAATACAACAGTAGCAAAGTACTTCAAAGATCAATAATTCAGTTGATATATTTGATGGTACAAAAGATTGTCCTCTTCAGCACATGTGAACATAGAATCAAAGTGGTAGATAGTTAAAAACAAACTCAGTCCTGGCACCATTACAATCTGGTAAAGCAATCCACAGATTTTTTTCTAATAAACGTCAACGTTTTAATCAAGAGTTGCTCTGTAAAATTCATCTTACATAGCTAGTAAAATGCATACACAACATTTTTGCCATCTGAAACGTATTGTTCAGATTACTAAAACAAGTTCACTATATGTTGCTTACATTTTAACTAGCTATACAAGATTAGTACTGCTTCCAGAGCATTCCCCAATGTGGAACCTTTTAACTGTAAATTGAAGAACTATATACCTATATATATATATATATATATATATATATATATATATAGATATATATATATATATATATATATATATATATATATATATATATATAAATATATATATATATATATGGTTCCCTATCAGAAGCCTGAAACACTATAAGCCTGAAAATCAAAATCCTGAAAACTATAGACTGAAAGTTCAAAATCCTGAAAGACCAAAATCCTGAAAACACAAAATGGACATACTGGCAGCATTGTGGATTTGCTATTGTTAGCCCTGTGGTGTTGGGTCATGCGTTGGGTTCAGGTAAGTGTGCGGTTGGTTTTATGTTAGGGTTAGGGGTGGTTTAAGTGAATTAGGGTTAGGGCGCAGGTTAGGCATGTATGCAATAGTGACAAATATTGGGGTTAGGGGCGGTTTAAGTGAGTTAGGGTTAGGGCGCGGGTCAGGTGAGTGTGCGATAGTGACGGACCTTAGGGTTAGGGTTAGGGTCAGGGTCAGTTGGTAGATATTAGTGTCTTTATAGTGACATATTAGCATTATTTGTGTTTTCAGGATTTTGAGTTTCAGGATTTTGGTCTTTCAGGATTTTGAACTTTCAGTCTATAGTTTTCAGGATTTTGATTTTCAGGCTTATAGTGTTTCAGGCTTCTGATAGGGAACCATATATATATATATATATATATATATATATATATATATATATATATATATACATACATACGTACATATGCTGTTCCTCCAAGACTCATCTGTGTCCATTCTTACTGATATGATCCCCTCGAATTTAAGTCAAGGATGAATTAAAAAATGCATAAATAAATAAGGAAATAAATAAATAATGGCCAATTTCCTAATCTTGTGTTCCTCATCTAAGGAGAAAGTCAGATATGTCCCTTCTTCCAGATTTGCCCCTTAACTTTAGGTTGAGGAGACAAAAAAGTCTTAATTCTGAATTAAAAAAATCTTTCTACTTTGATAAAACTGTCACAACCCAACTGCTACCTCTACCCAGTCATAGCTACCGAACCCTGGTTAAAAAAAGAAATAAAAGATAATGAGATCACTCCCCCGCTGAATGCAATATATTCAGGCATGACAGACAAAACAAGCATGCAGGTGGTGTAGCAATCATCTATAAAAAATCCCTAACCATTATCTTACTCTCACAGGAAATACACAAATTTAAAATGCTGAACTTTTAATAACCCTCCTGTAAATCAACAACAGGAAAACTATGTTTAACACATCCCTCTCAACCTGGAAATATCAACAATTTGGACAAAGGCCCATGAAAAGCAGGTTCAAGTAGCCAAAACTCCAGTCACTGATTAACATAAGATTTGCATATATAATTATGTAATTCCGCCCTACTTCAGTTGAATTGTGGGATGCCAACATTCAAATGCAAATCGAAGAACAAACAAAATAAACACAAAAATATAACCAGAGCATTACTGTTTTATTTATATTAACATTCTGGCTCTCAAAATGTAGCAAAGGTTAGAAGATTTGTGATTTTTGCTTAGAAGTGTTTGCATAGATATTTTTACACCCTAGGTGACATAAGGGTTTCTCCTCAGGTGGGAGAGTTTCTCAACAATGCCAGAGTGGGGGATTGTGTTCAAAGCTTTGGCAAGGTTGAGATAAGCTGTGTGCGCTGTCTTACATTCATCCATGGCTTTGGTGACATTCTCAAAAAAGTTCTGATACCATCACATTTTATGTTGCATTGGTTTAAGTATGTCTTGAGTGACTGATATCCAAAAACCCTCTAACAGGCATTTAAAAGAAGAACTAGGTAGGTATTTCCTTTACCCCAAAGCATTAGATATATATTTGCTACTATCCCTTTTCTGAACTAATGAATGATATAGCTTGGCACATTCACTTCCTGTATGTTTGTATGTGTGTGTGTGTGTGTGTGTGTGTGTGTGTGTGTGTGTGTGTGTGTGTGTGTGTGTGTGTGTATGTGTGAAGAAGGAGTGACCCTTAATAACATTTACAGATTTTCGCCACTTTGCAATACTACAGTCATCTAAAAACCCAATCATGTCAACTTTTTTAATTCTGTATTTACCTTGCATTTTATGTGAAATTATACACCTTCAAATATGTGTATTCTTAAGCCATAAAACATTTTTTTGCATCAAAGAAGCAAAGAGTACAAAGCGGAGGAACAAACAGAAAAAGTGAATGGATTGTTGATAAGTCCAAAAACACCCAAAAAGCAAAACAAGCAACACAAAAAGTTTTCTTATGCCATGAATCTACCCGAGTACTGAAATTTATTCACACAAGTAAAAAACTTTTGCATAAGGCTTCTGAGGCGATATAGATATTTTTTAATTTTTAGATCCTCTCATTAAATGACACTTCAAATCGCATGACCCCTCTAAAACATTGGATCATCTCTTATTTTATGTGCAGTACATTACAAATGTTGCTTATCTGGCTAAGAAGCCTTAGTTTCTGAACTGCCATGGGTACCATTCTGAGAAATTTTCATTTCCACTAGTACATATCATCCCATTTTCTAATGTCTAAACATCTTAATGTTGAAATAATACAGTATTATTAAATCCCATATGTCAGAATTAAACCACAAAGATCACGTGATCATATAATTACATAATCTCACAAAGAACAAAATAACACAAAACTAATCATTTTCCATTAGCTATGTGTACAAAAATCTTTGTATAACATTATTTGTATGAATTACAATATGCTCTAAACCAATTAATCTATCTACACTCTGTATTTTCTGCAGCTGTTGTATATCTCCACCTCTAATATCTTCTGATATAATCTATATTACTGCAAATTTAAAGTCATGTTTTGGTTTGAATGAAGATGTAATCATTAAACCAGTGCTGAAAGCTTTACAGAACAATGAGATACAAACTCACACATCTTGACCTTATAAAGTGCAATTCTCTATGGCAAAACAAAAACGTTCATGTCTGATCACCTGCTGTATTTCATTAATCTGTCAGAGACATGCTAAACTAATCATACAAGCAACTATTAATTATTCTCTCCACTATAGATTTTCCCAATTCACCTTAAAAACTTGCTTTGCTATTATGTTGTTGTTACATAACCGCATGTTTGTTGTTACACAATATATCCTTCTTCAACAAATGCACAGCCAACTCCAAACCATCTCTACAAAACATGAATGCTGCAAAACACCTAAGCTCCTGCCATGTACCTTCCTTGACAGTGAGGGATATACAGTGTATACAGTGTCAATGACCATTTTAACTAGATCACGGCTCCACTCCTTATTCCATATTTACCAACAAAAGAAATTAAAAAATACTAAAAACATTGTGTTTAATGTTAAGTCATATTCAAGGATTTCAGGAATCATAATAATGTCTGTATTTAACAATTGAACACTATGTTTTTGGACAATGGTAGCATACCCACAACTTTTGCTCAAGTCACATTTTCCAGTAAATTCAGTTAAAGGAGCACAGACTGAATTATTCCACTCCAGTCACCATGGTACATAAGTCACAGATTTGTCATTTAGGAAAAAAATGGTAGGGTGCAGTACAGTTTGAATTACAAACTATGGCATTTAAAACAACTATTTTATTATTAGTAGTAGTATTTGCTTAGCTCTGGTGCATGCATAATCGCAAGTGTAAAGAGCTCTGTATCTGAAGAGATTACTTACTATGACATCCCTTTGCATTTAGCTCACTGTGTAAATGCACTCACTGTTTGTGCGACTGTAAGTAGTAAAGAATTATAGGTATTCTGGAAATACTCTGGCTTTCTTTTCAAGACTGTTGCAAAGATTACAAAAATACTGTTTTAATAAAGTGCAATAAAAGAAAATATTGATGAGATTATTTAAAGAAATGGAAAGTAGCAATGCCTGTTAATGTCAGAAGAACATTATGTATAGTGAAAATCATAATCACAAGTGCTTTTTACTTGTTTTAATCGGCTGTTTACGTTTATTATTTGGAAACTTTAGATGCCTGTATTAGTGGTGGCGATCTTAGAAATTAAATTTAGTGCTCGGAGCTGTGTTGGATAGTGTATTTGAAAGCAGGTATTTTTTGGCATGAACTAGTTTACATTTCTGAAACAATTTCAGAACTGAAAAAATATTAGGGTTGCAAATAATTCACAATGACGGCTATGGACAGATGCCAGTTGTTGGCTGTGCCACTGCCTTAACTTAAAATTGTAAATAAAAATGAAAAAAAATTGGAAATTGAAGGAGCCACTCAGGAATTCATCAGACCCCATTGTTTGGTACTCAAAACCAGTAAATACAGAGGAATTTTGTATGGCCTTAAGTGTGGTTTAACAGCAATTTATATACCACCAGGCATTAACATTGATTCTGCTGAAAACATCCTATTTTTGGATATCCCAACAAATTAACCATGAAACTACAATATTTGGAGACTCAAATATAGACTGCCAACTCATATATTCCACTATCCACACTGAATCCATAAACTTACGCATCTTCAAACTATTAAAAATCACACCCACTAGAATCAATAAAACTTGAGGGAGACAGCTAACATTAGACTGGATTCTTACAAGCAAACCAGACAAACTGACAAAAGTAGGCTGCCTCAGATAGCATATGTGACCACATACCAACAAATGCCATTAGAACTCAACATAACCTAGGTAAGCACATTATCTATAATCAAATATGAAATACAACCAATTGCAGCAAATATATTTTCAATGAAACGCTAACACAATATAACCGGAATGTACTTAGAACAATGCCACCAGATACTGCAGAACACTTTAATAACTTATTCTTACAGACCTTAAATAATCTAGCACCAGTACATAATAAAATAGTAAGTCCAACCTCACACCATGGCTAAGAAAAGAAACAAAAACTCATGATAAAAAGGGATAAAGTCTCAAAAAATTGTATAAAAATAGAACTCAAAATGCCTTCCAGTAATTTAGATATCTCATAAACCTTGCAAAACTCTGTGTCAAAGAAGACAAGCAAACATACTATACCAGCCTACAAGACAACCCAAAACTTTTGTTGTCATTGCTAAATAAACTACTGCACCATGGCAAGACTGCCACTCCCTCTCCAAAAACAGGGAATATGACAGACTCTATCCCCACATAGTTTAATTCCCACTTTATGCCATCAATATTATCTCACTTAGACACTAATACATCTACCTCCCAGTCTCTACCCCTGTCCAACCAAAACCATACATAGCTCTTCAGTCTTAGCCCAGTACTCACCTTGCTCATAATGAAGTAGCTCCTTAAACTAAAACCTTCTTCCATAGCTGTAGAGTTATTACCATCAGACCACCTAAAAATGGCCATAGATGTCATAGATATCCCTGTGTCCATACAAATGAATAGGTCCATAGCAGAAAGCTATGTCCCATCAGTGTGAAAAAAAATCTTACATCATACCACTGCACAAAGGCAGCAACTCTGCAGAGTTTAATAAGTACAGACCGATAGCAATTCTCTCCCCCTCTCCAAATTATTAGACAAATGTCTCCATCTACAGCTAATACAGTATCTTACATCAAATAACTTGATCTCAGAAGCTCAAAGTGTCTTTAGGCATCAGGACAGCACCACTACTGCTCAACTACATTTTACCAATATAATAAACCAACATAGAAACATTGGTCTTCTTGTGTCTACTGTTTTCTCAGACTTGTCAAAGGCATTTGATACTGTCAGACACCATCAACTGCTGATTCAACTCTCCTCAACTGGACTTTCACAATACTCCTTCTTGTGATTTCTTACATATCTATCTGAAAGGCAACAAGATGTTAAATGACAACAAACCTACTCATTCTTTCAACCAGTTACGCTAGGTGTCCTCAGGGCTCTGTCTTGTGTCATCTTCAATTTAATATATTTACTAATAGCTGCACCATGCCAGTTTAGTTCAGTATGCAGATGATTCAATATTAATATGTGCAGCCTCAACAATAAATATGCTCCAAGACCTTACCCAACATTTTTTATCCTCTGTAAAATCCTGGTTTGAAGAATCAAACCTCCTACTCAACCCCAAGAAAACTAAGTTACTGCTTTTCACTTCAAAAAGTTGCCAAAATCAAAAGCAATATTTTACCATAAAGATAGTAAATACTGTAATTGAAATTGAAACTCACAGGAAACTTCTAGGCATTAGAATAGATGACAGTGTCAAATATGACCACCATATACTGCACAACATTAAATCTACACACCAGAAACTAGGCTCCCTTTATAGGATCAGTGGATTCCTTACAAATACTGCAAGAAAAACTCTAGTCAACACCTTCTTATTGCTAAGTCTCCTATATGCCCTTCCTATCCTAACAAATTTATACAATAGTCAAAGAAAGAAACATGCCTCCTGCTACAATAAAATACTAAAATTGCCACCAATCTCTCTCAAAGGACCAACCATTGTCATAGCTTAAAAAAAATAAACTGGCTTGAACTGCACAAGTACCTGCCATATTCACAACTAACTACAGCACAGAAAGTCATTAATCATCCAGAACCAAATGCCCTGCATTACAAAACGTATTGCTCCCCTACTGCCCAGCAAGGGACCTCCGTTCTAGTAGCAAATTCTTGCTACTTACAAATAAGTCACATAATTTTGCAGGAGACTCGGTCTACTCCCAATACATTGCTAAACTCTATAATAGTATCCCCACACAAATAAAACTCTCCGATAAATGCAATAGTTTTAAACCACTGCTTAAGCAATATCTTAACTAATCCTGGTCCTGCATTAACTCATCATCAGGTTAAAACTTTGTGCTCACCATACAATACTTTCCAAATAGTCTGAAATATACAGTATATTTGAACAATTGTATTATGTCCATTTTCTTCCATTTCTTGCTGTCACATGCTGATGGTGTTATTTAGCCACATTATGCTTTACAACATATTGACTTTGTAGTACGATTGGAACTTTCTGTTTATATTTAGGTACAGTTATTCACCCTTGCAGACCCATATTTTCTTTTTGTGGTGGAAGCACGTATGCCACAGGTTTTTGTTTTGTGAATTGTGGCCAAGGTCAGCTGACTTACTCCATACATGGACTGTTCCATGTGTCCATTGACTTAACTTTCTTCATTTGCTTTGTGTTTCTGAATTGGAGAAGGCTCTAGTATACGTTTTCTACTATGTAAATTTCCTGTAGAATTGCACAGGGCATTTGCCAATATTGCCCCTACATTTGTATAATTATTGCCCTTCTTCTGCCATCTGCTTAATAAGTAGATTTAAGTTTCTGAAAGGTGTTTTTTTTTTCTCTTTCTGTTTCCTCTTTTATAAGGAATCCAATTTACAGCTACCATGACAATATAATTGGAAGGCATAGTGGAAGGCTGCTTATCATTGCTGCCTCATAGTACTTAGTTCTCTAGTTCTGTTCTGAATACAGCTGCCTTCTATGCAGAGTTGCAGCTCTTCTCTGTGCTTATGTGGGGTTTTGCCAGGTACTCTGGTTTCCTTTCATGTCCCAACATATTATAAATGAATAACCAAACCTCCAGATTGTCTGCAGATACATGTATAATGAATGTGTGAAACATGTCCTCTGATGGACTGGTGCTACATCTATAATTATTTCTCTGCCTTGTGCTAATTAAACTACTAGATAGGCATTAGATCCCAGTGACTCAACATGGGTTGAGTATAATCAGAAAATGGAGGAGTCAACAAACGTTAATATTATCTTCAGTTACCTGTGCATATATTTCATTTTTCATTGTGGGTGCCTTGATTAAGTAATTTAACTATAGTGATTTCTTCCCTTTTGCAAATGACAGTGAATTATGTAACAATACTCCAAGTGCCCAACTTTCTAATCTTAAATAGAGAATAGTGTGTGGGGGTGGGGGTTGATCTTGAAATTTAAAGACAGTCACAAGTGGTTTATGGTCTGTGATCAGTTTAAAACTTTTGTAAAACAGCTGAATAATTGAAATGGTCATGTAGTCATATAGTTGCCAGAAATTCTTTGTCAATCTGATAGAAATACTTTTTCCAACAGCAGGGAGTGCCTTACTTTCATGTGCAGTAACACTTTTTTATTATTTCCTTATACACCATAGGAAATCCAGTCACTTAGTCCATCTGGATTTGCATCTAATGCCACTGTCTTTGAACCAAAGTTTAAGTATTTAAACCTAAATGTTGTCATCCAATACACTCAGCACCCCCACACACATTCAAATGATATTGTATCTAATATAGGGCCCATGTTTCAGATCTGGAGCCAGGACAGCTTAAAACTGTCCAGAGTGCCAGAGATACCAAGCAAATTATAGTTTTGAACTGTCATAATTAATTTCACTCTAAAGTGATAGTTTGTGAACCTGGCCATTATTGCAATTGTAAGATGCAAATGTTTAAATGGAGTCCTCTTTATCTTGGCGGCGAGATTGGTTTGCCATACTTAGTACACAGGTACTTCTCCTTCATAGGTAGATTGGAAAACTTTTTTACAAATGCACCATTTTTACTAGGAATTTTCTGCTTTATAATGCTACTGAATCATATTATCTGAGTCACTGTGATGACACTGTAGATGGATTAACAGCTATAGTAAAGTAGCCTGAAAACTCCATGACAGTTGAACTGTAATCCTTTTCCTTCTGCAGTACAACATAGTACGACTGAATTTTTAAAGTTGTCTTTATGCTTTGTTATAAAATTCTCTCTGTGTCTCATGCAAACATTTATTTATGTATTTATTTATTTATTTTTAGGAACACAACACAGATTTTTTTTACCTTCGTCATTTATTTTAATAATTATAAAGTCATAGCGGCTATGACTGAATTTAATAGATGATACTTGCTAAAATGCATTTATTGGTAGTCTTTGCTTATGGTTTTATATTGTTTAGCTCCCAGGACAGCAGAGTTGTAATAGTTGTAACTCCATTTTATATCTACTAGGCCAGTGTTAATGGGGAAGGTGTTACTCCAGTTCATATTATTCAAATCACATGTTCTGGGTAGAATGTAATGTCCACGGTGGTTGAGATACTGGGCCAGATTTATGAAAGCTTGCACAGAGTGCAAGAAGAGTTTAGGAGCTCACGGTGGCAATATGTCTGTCGTGCGATCCAGGTGCAGCCGGCAGTGGCGTGCACGAGAGCTGCTAAAGCTAGTCTTGCATGGACAGCATCATGGTATGCAAATTACCTCATTTGCTGGTGAAAGCCATGCAAATGAGGTAAAATTGTGATCCAGGATACACTAACCTGTCCGTGGAAGATTAGTGTTATCTGCAGAAATGTACTCCGTTGGTAAAGGAGTACCATTCTGCAAATAGCTAAACCGAACTATGACAGCTCCAAATAAAGGATGCATACAGTTGAGAAAGCATGCCAATGGCCAAATATAAGGCCACTGGCATTTATAAATGTTTAAAAATATAACAATTTAACTTTTTTACCACGATCTCCAATGTTTAAGCATAGTGCAGCACCGCACAAACGTGCAGAGCTTATAAAAATAAGAAAATAATTAAAAAAAAGCCAAAAATAGGCACTTTCACTAAAAAGCTTATTCTGCCATGCAGGTGAATGGTAGGCTGAAGACAACATGGCCACTTAGTAGTGGTTGCTAAGGGGGGGGGGGGGGGCTCAGTGTCAGAGATGTAACCATGCATTAGTAGGCAATCCTATGCAAATGAGGATAAGGATAGTGAATCCCAATTTTCCCCAGCATGTGTAGGAGTAGGTGAGTAGTAGAGTAGAATATAGGTGACATCATGAGGGGTGTGTCAGACAGGCTATAAGCTAATTGGAGCACAGTGGCTTATGTTTGCTTTGAGTTGCTCAGAATTGCAAGAGGCATGCCTACAGCTGTCCTATTTGAAAACCTCAAACAAAAGGTGCACAATGTTAAAAGATAGGAAACTCCTTGCAAACATACAAACAGCGTGTGCGTGCATGTGCGCGCATTTGCACTTGTTTGCGCTGTGCCTCCCCTCGGGCAGAAACAGAAAGGAAAAAGGAAGGAAAAGAAGCAGTAGGAAGTTAACCAAGGAGAACGAGCAGAGGTGCGAGGTGAAATATATCAGAATCAGCCAATTACACAAGCAGCAGACTAGCCCAGCCAAGCCCAGCAATTTAAACTCTGCAAACAGCATCCCCCCCCCCTGTTTTTTCTCAAGAACTCTACAACACTGCAGCATATAAAGAGGGAAAGCTTAAAAAGCTTAAGTCAGACAAAATGTTAGGGGATGCTCTTGCTATCATAAATCAACATGTGCAAGGTGCTGAGGGTGGTAATGTTGTGAATGCTGCTGAGCAACCCACAGTGAGGTGACGGAGAAGAGTGTACAGACCCAGGGTAACCTACCAGGGGCTACATGAGCTGGAAATAGTGGAGCGCTATAGGGTGGACAGAGACCTCCTACAGCAAATTGTTGAGCTGTGCCAGCCACGCCTCACACACAGAAGCAACAGAGGGGAACCCATCCCAGTGGATACCAAGGTATGTGTTGGCATAAGAATACTAGCTACAGGTATCTTCCAAAGACCAACTGGTGATATGATGGAGATTTCACAGGCATCAGCATCCAGGGTACTCCACCAGTTCCTGGATGCCATGTCAGCACATGTCGGTGACCATATATATTTCCCCAATTCCCATGAAGTATTGCCCAGCAATATGTGTCTTTTCCACCAAATAGCAGAATACCCTGAGGTAGTGGGCGCAATAGACTGCATGCACATACACATCAAAGCACCACCCGGCGAGTGGGTAGGGTCTACATCAACCACAAGGGCTTCCCCCCCATCAACTGCCTGGTCATGTGCGATGCCCAGTGCATAATAATGAATGTGTGTGCTGGCAGCCCTGGAAGCTATCATGATTCCCACATCTGACATCTGACACAGCTGTACCAGAGATTTGCCAATGGGGACATCCCTGATGGTCAGCTAGTGGGGGATGCTGGATACGCACTGGAGCTGTGGCTGATGATACCCATCAGAAATACACACACACCTGAACAAGAACTCCATAATGAGGCACACGCACAAACAAGCAACATAATTGAGCATGTGTTTGGGATGCTCAAGTCACAGTTCCGGTGACTGGACACATCTGGTGGAGCCTTGCAGTACTCACCAACTATATGTACCCAAATTGTTATGGTATGTGCCATGCTATACAACATGATCCTGTGGAAACAGCTGCAGCAGGAACAGCATGGGGTAGGGTCAGACAGCCCCCCACCATTGCCAAGGCCTGCATAGGCACAGTGTGACTCAGAGGAGGAACAACCTGAGCCTGCCCCAGTAGGCAGAAGGAGGCATGCCCAGTATGCCCTGGCCTTGGCAAAGAGGCAACGCATAGCACATACACTGACTCAATAGAAACCCTGGAAATGACACCTCTCTCTGACTCGCACATACAGTAAAAGGGATGCCTAACTTGACACTACCTGTTTTCAGACATGTATAGGGAGTGTACTATGTGCATCTGACATAGGCAGCCCTGCAGCACCACCTGAGGCATGAGTGCCCTATTTTAAGCAATATAAAGCACTGCTAAGCAAATTTTACCAGTACTGAGCATATTTAAATACAATTGCACATAGCTGCACATCACGCTAACCAGCGCAATGTCGGGCAATGTCGGGCAATGTCGGGCAACATTGGGCAAAGTTGGGCAACGTTGGGCAAAGTCGAGCAAAGTCAGGTAAACACGCTCACACCTGCTTTACTGTTCCTTAACCAGTGAGGTCTGCCCAGCAGGAAAATAAAAAGCAGTGATAGGGCTCAAACTCAGGATACTGTGCACTATAGTCACAGTACTGAACCACTAAGCCATGACAGCATTTCACTGGCACAGACACAACTTAAGTCACTCACACATACCAGTTGGGGTGGGTCACATACCTAACAGTCACAGCCAGCAGGACAATTGTAGACAAACACAAACACAATCAAATGCTGTATCATGCCCTCTGAAGAGTCATATGAGTAACCTCCCCCCAGGCCTATGCAGACAAATAACAGCAGGCCAGGCAGTGTGATATGGGTTGGGTAGGCTATGAAGTCACAAACTAATATGCGTGTAATTGGAAGCTAAGGTCTGTAGTACAGTGATATGCCTCAAGACAGTACGATAGGCAAAAGTACAGACTGAAATGGAGTACCTGACATAGCAGTGCAGACCTAGCAAATGTGTATATATGTCAGGTGTACCCCTCATCCTATGTACACCCACAGTAACAACCAGGTGTACCCCCCTGGATAGAAATGTACAAATAATAGCTGTCCCCCCATATGTAGAAATGTTGATAAGTCTATGCAAATTGACTCATGGAAGTCCTGTAGGCACAGCGTGCTTCCTGTCAATGTACAACACAAAATTGAGCCCTGAAGTAAAAACCAGCTTGATTTTTCACACACATATAGTATATATGCCCATAGTGGGCATGCTCACACACTTAAATTTAGCAAATTTCAGTCAGCAACATACTGAATGGTCATACTGGGCATGCTCACACAAATAAATGAAGCAAATGGCAGTCAACAACATACAGAAAGGTCATACTGGGCATGCTCGCACACTTAGGCCATGTCTGAGTACAGCAGTGGGCCACACATATCTGGAAGTTGCAGTTCTTACTCCAGACACTTGTCACTATTCACCAATCCTGCCTTGCACACACAGTGATATGAAAACAGACCCATATAATATATTGGACCCCTGTCATAATCAAACTATGTAATACAAGTAACAAGTACTTAAGTTGTTCAAAGATCGTGAAAATCCAAAGAAGATCAATAAATCTCCAATCAGTATCATCAAGAAACAATGAGCACTCCTAACATTATCCAAGCCATGTTCTGGCAAAAATATTGCCAAAGAGTCCATAGAGAACCATGAAGCTTTCTTTAGCTATGTCATAAATATCAATGTAAACTCATATATGTTCTGAATCAATGCAAAGTGTAAATGAATACATGTACATGACTGACATTGCCAACATCTTGTCAGACAGGTTCATACATATTTACCCCCCTCTCACTGACAAAAGGGCCCATTACCATACCTGGAGACTTTGAAAAGCCAGAAATCACATATACAATGGTTAAACAGCTCTATCCAAACCTAAAAACACGGTGTCTATGGGAAGATATGGTGTCCCTGGCTGTGTCATATGTGAACTCCAAAACAAACAGACCCTACACCTGAACAGTCTGTTGAGACTCACCCTCTGTACAGGATATGAAACTGTTGAATGGGTTACAGCAACATTTGGCACAATCCACAAGTGTTGGTGCACAACTGACTATGGGAACTATTGTCTTATAAACCTAATAAGCCTGATCTACAAGGCTATGGAGTCCATCATTATGGAACTCATAAACATAGCTATTGGGAGCCTACAAACACCCAACCCTATTCATTTTGGTTTGGTCAGGGGCAGATCAAGGTCCCTAAACCTGCTAGACAGTTTTCAAGGCATTACCCAGGACATACATCAATGAAATGAGCTCCACATGGCCTACATAGACCTTAAAAAACCCTTTTCCAACATCCCACACGCATGTCGTATCCACAAAATCAACAACCTGTGCATAAACACGTATGTCATCTGATGGATTGCCAACTGGGGCACAGATAGATCCCACAAGGTAAGAATTGTGGTCTCCCTGTTGGACTGTAAGCTGGTAACAACTGCTGTCCCCCATGGCTCAGTCCTGTCTGGTGTATAATTTTCAGAAATACAGTCAAACACACGAGGGCTATGGTTAGCAAAGTTTGTGATGACTGCAAAAAGGTTGTCATAGTCGATGTTTGGGACAAAAGAGACATCCTTAAAAAAGGATCAAAGTCAGACAGATGTGGTGTCAAAATTATGGCCTCAAGCTACAGTCATACAAATACCACATAGGTGCCAACACCCTAAATATGGAGGTAATAATAAGGGATCTATGGACACATGTGGATAGTCATCTCTACTTCCAGAAACACATTCACAAAGTGGTTAGAAAATAATGCTATGTGTTCCCACAAATTGCCAAGGTCTTTGCATGTAGGTCAAAGGAGGCTCCCTCTACTCATCAGTCATCAGACCCATCAGAGAGTATCTCGGCACACTTGCAATGAATCTAACTAGACACCTTCAGCAGCTGGAAAGACCACTGAAGTACCTCAACAAGAGGATTACTGGCCTCAAACAGTAGCCCCATGCAACAAGACTGAAGTTAATTCAATCTGTACTCTGTTGCATACTGTCTACTCAGGCGATCTCTGCCCAACAGACAGGTCCATGTCCAATGCCGAACCAATGTACATGCTCTATCTGAAGTAAACCCAAGCTTACCGTGCCACATGCTCTAGGGATATCATCATCATAACAAAAAATAGAACATGTTGGAGGGATGCATTACTAACTCACAGACTTCCCTTGCTTTGGAACAGGCTCCCAACCTACTTTAAGCTGAGTCCCTCACTGACACTTTTCCAGAGGAGCCTTGATGAGTGTATGTGAAACTGAACTGTCACACCATGAATCACTTCATCAGCTCTACTACATAGAGGTCTAGGGAATTAACCCTATGTGTGGTGATAGCTGCACACTCTGGCCATACTAATATATGCCTTCAGGCAGATAGCCTATTACCTACCTACGTACCTATATATATATATGTAGGGGGAACACAGTATAATAAGCCAAAGATGGATGGGCAGAGATGTGTGTAAGAGGGTGACCATGACAGGGAGCCATCCAGGACTGTCCCACCCAGCACACATCCCAATGGCACAAAAGACATGATGTGCACAAATCACCCACTGTACATAATAGCCACCAGTATCTGTAAGCATTACAGTGTATGTGGTGCATGTGCCTGCTGTACAACATGACTGTACAATGAAGTACACATCTACTATCTGTAGACATGTACCTTTCACATAGTTTCATAGGTATGTAGTAGACTATCTTCACGAAGGCATATATTAGCCTAGGCAAGTTGTGCAGCTTTCACCACCCCATTGGGTAGTCCCCTAAGCCCTAGTTCTAATAGTTAGTACCCTAAGCCCCTTTCTAGTGGGGCTGCTGATGTGATGCCTGGCATGAATTGTCTGCTTCCCATCCACACATCAAGGTTCCTATTGAAAAGTGTCAGCAAGGAGCTCTGTCTGATGTACATTGGGACTCTGTTCCACAGTAAGGCAAGTGTCTGGGATGGTACTCTATCCCACCAGCATGTTGTATTCATTGTTGTGATGAGGTTCATATCCCTGGAGTGTGTAGTGCGACTCAATTTTGTTATCCGTAGATGGAGCATGTTCAACAGTTGTGTGTTGGACATGGCTCTGTATGTTAGGCAGACTGTGCCTCTGAGTAGGTGGTACACAACGGAGAACAGATTTAGTTTTACCAGTTATGTTGCATAACACAACTGTTTGAGGCTAGTAATCCTCTTGGTGAGGTACCTCTGTGGTCTCTCCAGCTGCTGGATATGCTTAGATGAGTACATCCAAAATGGTGCATTGTACTCAATGATGGGTCTGATGACTTAAGAGTAGAGGGCCACCACTACCTCTTTTGATCCTGATGCAAACCCTTTGCTGATTAGGTGGGCCAAATAGGATTTCCTAATCACTTTGGCAATGTGGTTGTCAAAGGAAAGATGACTATCTACTTGTGTCCCCAGATCTCTTATTACCTTGTCAGTTTTTAGGGGGTAACACCTATGTGGTAGTTTGTGGGTACTTTGTTTTCCCCAAACGGGATTACTATGCATTTTTTCACATTGAGCTTGAGGCCTTGATTCTGAAACCACACATCTGTCTCATAGAGTCCCTTCTGGAGAATATTTGTGTCATCCGGGGAATCTATTATGTCAAACACTTTACAGTTCCCAACAAAATTAGTTAACCACAACCCCCCTGTGTTGGCATGTACTTTTGAGAAGTCTATACCAAACAGGAGGGACCCCAGGACTGAACCCTGGGGGACACCAGTTGTTACCGGTTTAGAGTCTGACATGTAGCCAGCAACTCTTAATTTGTGGGATCTATCTGTGAGCCAGTTTGCAATCCATCTTGTGATGTATGGATTCATGCCCAGGTTGGTGAGTTCATCTATGATACCTGACTGGGGAATGGTGTCAAAGGCCTTTGTGAGGTATAAGTAGGCTGTGTGGAGCTCCTTTCAATCATCTGTAGCCTAGGTAACTGTCTCAAAGAAATCCACCCAGTTCAGGAGGCGTGATCTGCATTTGACAAAGCCAAACTGGGTGTGCTCAGCTGTGTGAAGGTTCCCAATGTCTTTATTGTTGACTTCCATTATGATTCGTCAGGCTCATAGAGCATGAATGCCAAGGGTCTTTTGTGGCCTCACCCCTGTGGAATGGAAAGAACATTGCTGTGCAGCATTCTAAGGGTACATATCCTGTAGAGAGGATGTAGAGAGAGGTATAGGTATCCATGATGAATATGGATATATCCCAACCCTATGTGCTATGATCCAGGTTCTGATGCTGGAAGGTATGGAATGAGTAGTATCCTGGTAGTGCTGGTGTGCTCTCTGGAGCCTTGAACTAGGTTTCTGTTACTGTACAGATATCAATATTTTCCATACTGAGAAGTGCCTCGAGTGTGTGCATTTGGAAGCTGAGACTTCTGGCAATGAGTAGCATTTAGCTCACTTTGTGGTTATTTGTGTTGGTTACGGGGTTTGGTTTGTCCTGAGTGACCGGTGTTCCACACCTGAAGTCAACGCCTCATTGGTCCGATCCACCCATAAGCTAATTACCCTACATATCCACATTCTGCCCCCACCTCCCATTAAGGAAACCATGTTAAAAAATTTCTCCAAAGCCAACTTCATGCTTCTTAAGACAGAAGTGGTGAACTTCATGACACCCATGCAGATGGACAATACAGTTATGACTACTGAATCCTACACAATTGCACTTTATAAGCACTTACATGAGTGCATGGATCGTGCTATCACAAAAAGAACCAAGACTCTATCCTCCAAGAAAAGGAAGCCAATCTGGTGGTCCCCTGCCATAAACAAACTGTACAACAGAAGGAATAAACTGTTGCAAAAGAGGGTAAAATCCCATGAGTGGAGGAGCTCCCTGGTCAGCCTCAGTAAGAAGCTGCGATCCCTGATAAAATCCTCCAAAGCTAGTTAGGAAAACAAAATCTCCACTGATTCTAAAGACAACCACAAAGCATTCTATAGCTATGTCAAGAATCTCAATGGCAGCACTCAGATCTGCTCTGAGTTACAGCACAATGGTACTAAATATACAGACCCAACTGATATTGCTAACATCCTGGCAGAAAGGTTCAGTGCTAACTTTACCCCCTTCTCACCCATGAAAGACCCCATCTCTATACCGGAAGAATGCAAAGTTCCTGTCATCACAGCTGCACAGGTAAAAAACACACTTTCCAAAGCCAGGAACACAGCATCCATGGGACCAGACAACATCCCAGGCTGCGTTCTACACGAACTACAGAATGAACTGGCACCACACCTAAGTACCATGTTCAATCATAGCCTCGCCTCAGAATTTGTGCCTGCTGAGTGGCGCACAGCGACGGTTATCCCAATATACAAGGGGGGAGCCACCATGAACCCTGGGAACTAGTGCCCCATTAGCCTGATGAGCCTGGTCTGCAAGGCCATGGAACGTATCATCATGGAACTTATAAATTGGTAATCTCCAAACTCTGGTCCCCAACCAGTTCAGGTCTGTAAAAGGCAGATCATGTCTTCTTTGAAGCACTCACCAAAACCGTAGACAAGGGTAAGGTGGTTCACACAGCCTATATAGATCTTGCCAAGGCTTTTGACACCATCTTCTACTCTGGAATTATAGATAAACTCCCTAAACTAGGTATAAATCCCTATGTCTCAAGATGGGTTGTCAACTGGCTTACTGACAGAACCCACACTGTGAAAGTAGCAGACTCCAAAGCCGACTTCAGACCAGTGACAAGTGGAGTACCACAGGGTTCAGTCCTGTGTCCTGTCCTGTTTGGTATCTACTTCCCTGAAGTAAAGGCTAACACAGAAGGTCTTTGGCTAATGAAGTTCGCAGATGACTGCACACTAGGAGCCATAATCGAAACTACCAGTGATGTGGAGATCCTACAAAAGGGCCTCATTGAGACAGATGCCTGGTGTCAAAGCCATGGCCTCAAGCTCAATGCCAAAAAGTGCATTGTCATCCCTTTTGGTAAAAACTCTGTACCCATGAACTACAACATAGGCGGTAGTATACTTAACACTGAAAGTATGATAAGAGACCTTGGGACACAGGTGGACAGTAGTCTCTCCTTTGATAATCACATCGCAATAGTAGTCATGAAATCCTTCTACATGGCACACCTCATCACAAAAGGTTTCTCATGCAGAAAAAAAGAGGTCATTGTTCCCCTCTACTCATCACTCATTAGATCCATTATAGAGTACAACACCCCTTTTGGTATGTACCTCACAAGACATCTACAACAACTGGAAAGGCTGCAGAAATACCTCACAAAGAGTATTACTGGCCTCAAACACATGCCCTACACAGACCGTCTCAAAAAACTCCAGCTTTACTCTGTCGCATATCGCCTACTCAGAGGTGATCTCTGCCTAACATACAAAGCTATGTCAAACCCAGAGCTGTTGGACATGCTCCACTTAAAGAAATCCCAAGCCCTCCAAGCTACATGCTCTAGGGACCTAAATCTTGTCACCACAATAAACAGAACATGCCGGAGGGATAGATTCCTGTCCCAGAGACTTCCCATACTCCAGAACAGACTATCTATCTATATCAAACAAAGCTCCTCATTAGCACTCTTCAAGAAAAATCTTGGTGATTGGATGGGAAATAGGAAATTCACCCCGGGGTTCACTTCTGTGTCTCTGCACAATATGTGGGTAGTACACTGCATAATGGCCACCGATAGTAACTATGGAGTGATTGCAGTGGGCTACAGAGGGCATGGCATCCTGTCCATCTGTCCAATAGGCACATACATGCAGACAGTGCACCTTCCCCATGTTCCCCACTGGACACCTGCAACACCTGTGGTGCCATCAAATGTGACCCACAAAGGACATACCATGCCTGAAAACATGCCCTGTATGGACAGATGCCACTGACACCAGGGAATGCTGTTAGCATGCTATCGATGTAGATGCAGGGTAAACCTGCTGTCCATTACCAGTTCCCACCACAGGTGGCCAAGACTGGCACATCTGATGATAAGCTGTGTACACAACATGGGCCAGACACCCCAGGTTCAGTTCCACATGTCACTGTACATGCATGTGGGAGGTGTGCACATCCCAGACACCATCCATGTCATGGACTAAGGAACACATACATGGCAAGAGATGCACAGCACTGGCCACATGCAATAGTCACCCAGGTGACTGGATGGTGGATACAATACCCACATGTGTGGGCAAATGCAGAAACTACAGCCGTGAGCCACAATGCAGACCATTGTCATGTGGCCTGATACCAAGGTATACTCATCACATAGCCTTGTATAGACATCTGGCATAGTCGACCACCACACACTCATGCAGAAATGCACCCATGCATGTCAGTACTGGCACCCTTTGTGTTTGTGTGTGTGTTGGATGATGTTTATGATCACATCCACACTCACTACAACCCCCATTGGCATACTGAAGCATGCTGTCTGATGTCAGACACCTCCCCATACCCTTTGCCCATATAACCTCCCTATGACCCATGTGGTGCATGTGATACCTGCACAGTAATGTGTTGTGGCAATCTCACTAGTGATGAGTTGTATTCCTGGCCCTGCCAAGTGTGTCAATGTGTGTGCGTTCCTGTGAGAGTGTGGTTGTGTTGATGCTGGCACCTGTTCATGCGGACAGGCACATGTACTACACATACCATATAGCTACCATATCCCTGTTGCAGATGTCACTCACCATCACATATATGTTCTGAGGGCTCCACATCAGGTAACCTTTGTGGTGCATCCAATAACTGCATAGAACTGTGATAGCACTACATAGACATCAGGGGTTTGATACCCTGTGCTGGTCGGTGTGTGACACAAGCATGCTTAAGTTTTACTCTCCCACCCCTCCCTGACTTGTCTTTGCCTCTGTCTGCCATTCTCACTCCCTCACTGGTGGATGTTGAGACCTACACCTGCTTTGCTTAGGCAGCAGCATGTGTATTTTAAGTGATGCTCATGATCAGCTGATGGCAGCTGTACAAATTGCAGCCCTCCCCTAGATGATTGCATGTGGAACAGCTGTGGTAACATGCCCATAGCCAATTGCATGGAAACACACTCCAATATCTTGGAACATCATGTTGGTGTTGGTCCTTTTCATTCACTGTGAGCAGGAACTCGATCGGTTGTTTGGCAAACAGCATTGCAGATGGATTGGATTTTCCTCTGACAACATACACTGTGGAAACAGGCCAACACACAGGGGGGGGGGGGTGTGCCTGACCTGATTACAGACAGTAAGTGCTGCTATACTGCATTTGGAGTAATGGTTTAACAGGGTGTGTGCGGATATGGCTGTCCTACATGTTTTAATACCTGCCATGTCAGTTCTATGTTTATTTGACCCCCCCCCCTCATCTGTAGGTTCATCTGCAGACTGGACAGTGTGTCTTGCCTTTGGATTCATATGTTACCCACAGAGCATCTATCTGTGAACTGCAGAAGCTAGTGTGAAGATTGCAGTCTGTAGATGGAGAAAGCCGTGACATTTACTGACTTCATATCCCTCATAGGACACATGTTGCGGCAAACACTGTTACAACAGTAAATGTATGAGGTTATCACAGCAACATGACAATATTGGCGCTGTGTATGTGCTTCCAGCCACAACTCTGTCAACCTTTGTACATATGTCATGCATTAAGAGGCGCATATGTGCTGTACACCATAATTAGTGTCATCATATCTGATAACAAGCCAGTGAGATATCAGATTGCTACACATGTTATGTACAGTAGGGGTTATATTTGATGACATAATCTGGACATTCTGTGGTTGTTTGCACAGTACTGAGGTCTGTGTACTTATGGTGAATGTAGACAGTGTGTGGGTTGTTAATATGTACTTTGGCCTGTGTACAGACTGTGGTAGATGTCATCATTCTAGGTCCCATCCTATCCAATGTTTCATGCTGCTCCACTGTGTGTTACTGTATCGGCTTACATGTTTGTAGGGCCATACACACACATATCCCATACCACAGACAGGCATCAGACCACACTGTGTAGCGGCTCAGTATATGTAGGGTTAGTTTGTGAGTTGCACATATGAGGATGGTGTTAAACATATACTGTAATATTATGCTATCTTACCATATGTGGCTGTGGTTGTGTTCACATTGGTTGTGGTTATGCACTTTCACACAGGTGTATCTTACCCTGTGCTGTGACATGCCTGTAGAGCCTGCTATATCTGCAGGTACATGTGCATTCTCCCATAGGAGATTTAGGTCAGTGTTGAGCCAGTCTGCCTGTAGTCTGCACAGTGCTTTGTTACATGCCTAGCAGCTTAGTGTACTTATCCAGTGAGATGTCATGTCCAGATACTTGCCAGATGTACTGTTGCTGGGCCTCCCTTAATAGACATGTATGTCAGACAGAGCAGTGGAATGCTGTACAGATGTATGTCAATATGTAGTGGGTAGTATGTGGCCATGGCACTTCAGTACCAGCAGTTATTATGTGTCAAGACAGACAGGGTTGTGTGAATGTATAACCTATGGGGGCAAATGTATACCAGTTGTTATGTGTCATATCCATCTGCATGGCTGTTAACATCCATATTGTCAGGCTTGGTCCACATGTTCTCCACTTAGGGGTTCTGTGTATACCTCTGGACTGTACAGAGTGTGTCAGAATGTCCACATATATTGGCCAATATCTCTGCTGTGGTCCACAGGGGCATTACGTGCTTGCAGCGGTACTGTACTATGATATCCTTAGGATATCTGTCAGTAGCCAGTGGTGCACATTTGAAAAGCAGATGTGACCTACCACACACACCATGTCTGTGAAGACAATCCATATTACAGTAGCAATAGTCTACTAATATACCTGCTATACATACTTAACATCCCCTTGCACTAGTAAGTTGGGACTATAGGGGCTGAGGTAGGGCTACACTCCATGTTCAGGACATATGGTGAAAATATATATACACATGATTATCCAGATATCTGTATAGATAATTACACATGTACATATCGACATATATAGATGGGTATGTATATATACATAGATATGCATATACACACCCATATATATACATATACAGAGCATTATATGTCTACACATATACAGATAGTGATACATATGCACATATATGTATACCACTCTGCCATTCCTGCCAGCAGTCCACTGATGTTGTATCCCCCACACATATGGGGGGGGGCTGGGGCCATATATGTGTGGGCTTCACCTACACAATACATGTGTGCCCATATGCACTCCAGAGGTCAGTGTATGGTACAGTGGTATATGGCCCTGTATTATTGAGTCTAGGGGGGATGCACCATACATAACCTAGGCTGTTACAAAATGTGGGGGTAAAAGGGGTGAGCTGCCTTAAGGTATCTGGATGTACAATACCATACATTACACCTATCTTGACATTACTTACATAAAGTGGATTACTGCAGGCCTACTGTCTCCTGCCATACAGACTGTTCTGTTTGTCAGTGTTCCTGTGATGGTGTCAAGTTATGCCATGTTATGTAACAGTTACATCCCATTTGGTCAACTTTACCACCAAGTGATTGTGTACCGAGTGTAGATAGAGGCTGCTGAACTATACACCTGCATTACTTACTGCTGATTGTGTGGTATTCTGTGGGCCAGTCTGTCTTTACTATTGTACGATTTGAAGGGTTTGCCTGGACAGCAACAGTTGTGGACCTTTCCAGACTACTGTATTAGTATAACTGTTTTACAGTTACATTACTCTGTTTATATGGATGTCAGTGTCTGAACAGCTATATGACATGGCTTATAAATCTGTAATAGTACACAAATAAAGGTTTTCCATTTCTGCAAACCTGTGTGTGGTGTTTTATCCTATGACCTCTCTGTGGGTACATGTTGCAGGCAACAAATGTCATTTGTATGGGTGGCTTATCCATTGTCCAGTTGTTACGGTGTTAACTGTAGGCATAATGGCTGTTCCATATTGTGTGCACCTACTACATAAGTATCTTACTGTACATAGCTCTGCGTGTGTATGTGCAGTCACATGTATATCTATATATTTGAGTGTGTGTGTGTGTGTGTATGTATATATATATATATATATATATATATATATATATATATATATATATATATATATATATATATATATATATATATATATATATATATATATATATATATATATATCTGTATCTGCATATATGTGTCTGTGCATATGTATCCTGGGGATGTTGATAGATTCCACATTTTACATTATCTATGGGAGCCAGACTTTACTGCATGTTATGTTACCAACACCAGCCTGATATTATACAGGTGTGATGTAGTACTGTTAACATGTTGTGCCCATGTCATGTCAGGACCTGGTTATGGGATCTGCAACACTTGGTAGTGTATTGCAGGGCGGACATGTTTGGCTGTGGGGGGTGAGTATACCTATTCATACAAGACATATATCGTTTGGGGCCTCTCAAAACCATTAACGGTGCATGTGGACATTTATAAATCTCCCATTGATATCTACACATGTATGTCCATATATACCTATATGGATATATATATCTGCTTACATTTATATAACTATGTCCATATTTACCTATCTAGATGTATATATATATATATATATACATATATATATATATATATATATATATATATATATGCTTACATATATGTAACTTAATGTGTATATGTAGACATAGAGGTGTAGAAATATATTTATATATGTGTGTTGATGTAGGCATTTGCATGTATATATACGTTTATATATATATATATATATATATATATATATATATATATATATATTATATATTTATATATACACACACATATGGCTTCACTAGACAATCTCGATGTACAGAAATGTCGAATTTCAGTACGTCAAGACCGAATAGTGGAAAGTGGAGTTACGCGAAACTGCACTATGCCGAATGTGAAAGTGTCGAATCCGCAAATGTCAAATCCGTGTTCGTGATGTGTGGTGTGGTTTGTGGATTTATCTGGGGTTTCAGGTAAGTGGTCTGTGTGTGAGAGTATTGGGTAGGGATTTTAGTGTCTGTGGGTGTGTGTGGTGGTGTTTTTTGTGTGTTTGTGTGTTTAGTGCGACCTCGTAGTTAGAATATATAAGTAGGGGAGTGTGAGGTTGCAGCTTATAGGTAGGTTATGTGTGTTTGTGTGTGTTGTTATTTTTTTTTAGTGTAGTTAGATAGGTGTGTGTTTGTGTGTGTGTGTGTGTGTGTGTGTGTGTGTGTGTGTGTGTGTGTGTGTGTGTGTGTGTGTGTGTGTGTGTTTGAATGGTAGCGATTGTGCTGTTCGTGATTTGGGGTTTTCAGGTATGTGGGTTTTCCACTATTCAGACTCGAACATTTCAACATTTCAGTATTTCAAGATTGTATAGTGAATCCATATATATATATATATATATATATATATATATATATATATATATATATATAGATAAATAGATATATTGTATCTGTTTAGATATTAATATAATTGCACACACACATACATCTAAATTTTGGAATACATTCTCTGTACTATTTAATGACTGGACTGGATGATATGTTTTTGAAAACATCAGGATTATGCGTATCTGACATGGCTTAGTGGTAAATCACTTTGCTTTTGTTGTGCAGGGTCTTGGGTTTGAGCCTTGCAGAGGTTATTTATTTTGTTGCTGGGCAGGACATGGGCCGTTGGATACAGAGTGATTAAGGTACTTTAAAGCAGTTGTAAGTGGGTTTGCGCGTGTTTGCATGGCGGTAAGCACTGCTAACTTCCGGTTACAGTTTCTTATACTCAGTTAGCTTTTAAATTTCTTACCAAGTGTAAGCATTGCTTACCCCCACACAAACAGGCTTCGACCCACTTACTGCTGCTTAAAAGTGCTTACTCCTGCTTACCCCCATGCTAATTTCTTTAAAAGAAAAGAAAAAAGGGTTGATAGGAAAGTGGTGAAAAAGGGGCACAAAGAGGGAAAGACAGTAAGGGGAAGTATCTAGGGATGTGCAGGAAGGGAGTAGAGGAGGACCATAGCTACCCATTTCTTCTACAGCAACAGCTGTGCATATACACTGAATTTTGAGGTAGATTTGGACACTCAAACTCCTGGGAGAGGGGTGAGGATAACAATAATAAGTTGTGATGTCAATTAGACCAGATTACATGTGTCCAGTGGACACGTGCAAAATGGGCAGCTATGTATGGGGTGAGACTTTTTTGTGGGAACAAATTGTCCTTTTTTTCATTTTTTCAGGTGAGAGTGGGATGTTGGGGGGGTAGTAGATATATTTGGGGAATTAGGTTTGGTAGGTTAACAGACAAGACAGTCAAGATGCATACAGGGTCAGTATATGACACATGTGGGGGGTAAACACCTTGATGGGGAGGGGTGTTTGGATATCAGAAGTCCACAAGCCCCCTAGAGGTAACAGTGGGACTGAGGTCCCCACTCATGAGCAGTCACCAATGCACCATCACAGCCCCGAATGTGGCAGTGCTGGGGGCTAAGTCACAGAGCCAGGCTCACTTTCTAATCACGACATGTGGCCCTCAAACTGGTGTAGAAGATCAACTAACTCCTCGTTGATCACTCTCCGCACCATGACCCCGACCTGGCAATGGGTGACAGGTGCCTGTCTGCACCCACTCCTGGGGGGGGTGAGCCCCATCCCCTGAGGTGGTTCCACCTGAAGGTGGTGCAGGACTAATGGACAGGGAGGTCCGGAGTTGGGCCCCAGACATGCTGGTGCCCGGTGCCACAGCCAGCTGAGGTGGGACAGGTGGGTCCACTGGGTCTGGCCTTCCCAAGCGTGCTATAGTGTTTAGATTTCATAATCATATATGAGTTAGTAATAGTCAACACATTCCAGGGTTAGGTATAACAGCAGGCATAGATATTCCCATTAACCCAGACACCAGATACGGAACAGTTGCATATCAAACAGGACACATGCATATATGGGACCACAGTGGTAATAAGAAAGGTGCAATGATGGCACCATGTCACCAATGTTGGAATAATTCAATATAGCACATGCATGGGAACCATTAATATATTTATCAAACAACTGGACATTGTTAGAGTCAATACATATCAGTTGGGGTAGGTATGTGTATTATTGCTGGAGATATGGTGGGGGTGGATGTCAATTAACAACTAGTATATTCCTGTAGTCTGCTTTACTTTCCCAGTCAGTGCTGTTATCTGTACTTTACAAGTCTTACTACACTACCCTATAGCCTTACTTTGGACAGTGATATGGCTGTCGTCATCATTACACATGACCCGGTTTTACCTGGAGTATACACCTCTTACCTGGTATACCTGTGGAGGGAATGTTTGTTAACACTAACTAACTGTTTCTACACATACTCCCAGATTCCGGTCTTCTGTTTTGCACATAGCTATCCAACTCTTTCTGCACAGACTCTGGCCATGTGTTGACCACATGCTGGTGTGCCTAGACATATCTAGAATATTGCCTTCTTCCACCTTTAGTGACCTGACACACACACATATACATGCTTTCCTACACAGTTATATTATGCAGTACAGTGTGGGTGACAGTGACCAGTGATACTTTATTATTCAGAGAAACTGCAACACTCACAATTCCCTCCAAAACCAAAGTGAACAGTATCAGTACAGGTTATAATGGCCTGTATTTCTCAGCACAGTGTTTGTATCCAACATACCCCTGGGAGCAATGTTTGTTAGCACTACCTGACTGTTGCCACACAAAGTTCCAGATTACACAGTCTTATGCACATACATCTCACTCTGTTACTGTATACACTGGTCACAGCTTGATGGGATGGGAGTGTAGATAGGACATACCTGAAATATTACTCTCCTAACAGTTTTGGGGGTTGCTACAATAACAGGTGTGTTCTCATGATGTCTGACAATCACTTGTATTCCCTGTTTGCTGTCTACACATCTAGGATCATCCCACAGAATTATCAGGGGGACAGGCAGTAGATATGGGCACATATACTGAACATTCTGACCTCATCTGTACAGTTGTGGGGTATGCATCTGTATGCAGTCTAATTCCACTCCCAGGATTCAGACCATGGCTGTGTCTGCTACAACTTAAACACTGTCCATCACAGTTGTGTCTGCTATATAGTTATTGCTGTATATCTTCTATCTGCTTTCTGTTTTATTAATCCCCTTTGCTTTTGCATTCTGACCTTGTATTACAACACTCATATACAGTTTCCTAGACAGTTATATGCTGTTGGACAGTGTGGGTGACAGTGATGTGTAATATCTCATTATTCAGAGCAACTGCATACCATTCTTGCATTTCTGGGCACAGTGTTGGTATCTGACAGACCTGTGGGAAGAATGTTTATTAGCACTACCTGAATGTTCCCAAACACAGTAACAGAGTCCACATTATTATTATGCACTTACATCTCACTCTGTTACTGTACACACTCTTACCACAGCTTGACAAGTTGGGGTGTAATTGGGACATATGTGGCTTCTTAGTCACATAAGGTATTAGGGAGTTGCTAGTTTGCCAGCTTTGTTCTCATAGCTGTGTGTCAGTCAGTTGTATTTCCTGTTTGCTGCCTATAGTCTGGGATCATCCCACTGTTTTCCCAGGGGGACAGGGTGTTAGGCAACATACACGGGCCACTTTACTAGATACTTTGAACATATGTGTACAGTTTTGGGGTATGATTCTGTATGCAGACTACTACCACTGGCAGGATTCGAACCGTGGCTGCATGTGCTAAAAAACTATGGTTAATATCTCAGTTGCATGTGCTATTTGTTTTTTGTTGTCTGCATTTTCCCTGTTTACTGTCTTTGAGTCTCTCAGTTGTACTAAATGGCCTCTGGGGATTACACCTGTCATATACAGGCATTCCTACACATTCAATTTATGGTGCACAGTGTGGGTAACAGTGCTTAATACTACAGTACTATTACATGATTGCATATCTACATTACCATATGATACCAGGATATACGCATGCAGTCCAGCAGTTAGACCTGTTTTGTCAGGCTATTACACTTTTATTGACTTACAGACAATATGAGACTCTTACTGCCATATTCTCTAGTGTATGCAGTACTTGCCTTGAACAATACATGTTTTATACTAGCAATTAATTTACTACTACTTTTATTTTTATTTCCTATGACAGTAAATGCATGGGTATTACTGACCTACTTCACATCGCAACCTTGCCAGATGACTGATGTGGGCCTCCTGGTTCACTGCCCACTCCGTTGCAGCTATGGGGGACATAAGAGGAAAATTTAGCCAAACCTATCCATGATATACCTGAGCTGGCAATTATTACACACATACTGGGTAATACTTACACACATCTAGAACATCCCCAGATGCACTAGCCTCTTGAAGCCACTCCTCCAAGAGGTCGCCCTTCCGCCGCTTCAGGTCAGCATAGTGGTGCCTGGCATGCTCACCAGTTCAGGGTATGGCAGTGGCACTGGTGAGGTCATGGGCGAGATGGTCCCAGGCCTCCGCTTTATATTGGGATCCCTGGTACTGGCCCTGCAGCAGTCTCTGAGCATGGTTTTTAACTAGGAGTCCTCCCATGACCTTGGACTCCTGGACGCACCAGTGCTGCACCCAGAAGCACACTCATTTTCCCCTTATTGCCATAGTGCCTGCAAGGAGAAGCTACAACCAGTTATGAGATGTATTCCCACCTCTTGGGTTTAAGTAGGGCTGATTTACTGCACTTTCCTGTGATTGGCTGGTTTTGAAAAGGCTAAGCTATGGGTAAACCTGCTCATCTAAGGCTGGCATTGTTTAAAGTGGTATACCACTAGGCACAATAAGTTAGCTGGCCTACACATTGCTCACACCTCCTAAGCTGGCCTGTACAATGCTTAGCATTGCTTACATTAGACTTTCATTATAATGCCTTTTTGGCATTGTGTTATTATTCATTACACCTTATATGTATGCCTGGTATCCCTGATTGATGTGTACATACACTCTGTGGGGTCCTTGTCTTTTATTGGGGACTTCAACATTCTATTACAATTACACCTCACTTCTGGCCTTACTGCTATACTCCAGTTCACATATTTATGTTATGTAGTGGATTATGGTACATATGACTGTATACTGATTCCTTTCACAGGCTCAGTTGGGTTATACTATGGTGAGGACTTGTTTGCTACTGCCTCATTCTTCTGTGCTTCTGTTATGGCTTGGTGGATAACTACTGGGACTATGGTATATAGGGTTCTGGGTTCGAAACCTGCATGTCTGTTTATTTTGTTGATGAGCAGAGCAAGGGCCATTGGATACAGAGTGATTAATGCACTTTTGAGCAGTTGTAAGTGGGTTTGTGTGATGGTAAGCACTGCTAACCTGCCATTACATCTGCTTACACAGTGTTATCTTTAGAATTGCTTAACTAGTGTGGGCATTGCTTACCACCATGCAAACGGGCTTAAGCCCGCTTACTAGTGCTTAAATATGCTTACTACTGCTTATTTGTGCTTACACCTGCTTATTAGTGCCTTATTCATTATGACACTGACACCTCACATGGGCATTTACTGCAGTTCTCAAGTTCATAAATATATGTTATATAGTGAGTTATGCAACATAAATATTACTCAGGTGCTTTGCCATGGAAAATGGAATCTGCTGCAGTGGGACTCGCACCGGGAATGCCTGCTTGTAAGGGAAATGCTCTGCCCACTATACTATTGCTACACCACTTCATTTGCCTTTATCTTCCTTGTTATCCTCTCCAGCCATTTAAGCTGCATTAACTGTAGCTAAGCAATGGGCACACTGGCGCACCTACAGTTAGCTGTAATTGGATTAAAAAAAAAAGTGTTTCTTCATTTTATTTATACATTCTGTTGCTGTTATACACAAGGGGGACTGTAGCTGGGGATATGCGGTCACCTGTGAGCAGTCTCACTTATTGCATACCCCTTTTTTGCTGTTCTACATTGTAGGGCTATGTTTATTCTGAGAGCTCTACTCTCAGAAATGCCCCATGCACTCTTACACGCTCCATGTAAGCCTAGGAGCTTGGGCAGCTCTCCTCATTAATATGCATGGTGCACTGCCATCCTGCTCCTAAACGGTTGCTTCCGTGCAAGACTAAGGTAGTCCTACACGGGAGATTAGTAAATCTGGGGGAGTATCTATTTTCAAACTTATCCTAAACTGGGTGGCTCTTAATTATAATTCTAACTGGAAACAATGACACTTAACACTCCTTAAAAACAATAATGAGAAATTAGGTAATAATTTACTATGGCATTTTCTTTGTAATTGTGTACAGTTTAATTTACCTTATCCTTCAAATTCAGAATATTTAAGTTTTATACTAAAGACTTTTAAAACACCATTCTTTCTAATATAGATATTAAAATTTGGTTTCAAACTCTAATTCATTTTAGTATTATCATTTTTTTAATAAAATGCAAGATCAGATATTTGCCATTTGGGAAACTAAAAAATTTATGTGTTGGCTTCAGTGTTTTAAAGAACTGAAAATTAAAGAAACTCAACAACATATTATTGAATTTGATTTAAATCCCCAAGACTGGTTATTGGTATAAAGTGTAAAAATGCAGACACAAGAAATATGTTTATCCCTTGCTCTCTCACATTTTAAAGAAATTCCTAATTTTTTTTTCTGTGAAATTATATATAACAAATCACAGATTGATAATTTAATTTTTATACTTTACAAAATATTTATTAAACATAAAATAAATTTAGATGCAAATTTTGGAATCACATTATACTGAGGCAGTCTTCAAACTTAATATCTGAGGATAAATCTCAATTGTTATAATCTGTTAAACATACTTCTTGGTCTCATTATTGGCATATATTTACTTGGAAAGTTTACATACACCATTTTAACTCCAAATAAGATAGCTAAATGTAATAAAATGATTTATAAAATGAAAAAAATGATAAAAATCATTGCTGGAGATGTTTACAAGAATGTAATACTGATTGAGCACCTTTTCTTTAATTGTCCTTCTTTAAGCCAATTTTGGTGTAATATTGATGAATTTTGAAGGCTTTATTTTTTGACACCTTTTCATTATCAAAGTTATTAGTTTTGTTTAGTGTAAATGATAGCTGTGTCATGAAAAATGATACCCTGGCATTCAATAGCCTCCATGTAGGCTTCCATTGAAGCCTACACGGAGTTTACATGTGTGCATGGTCATGCATGGTGAACAGCAGTGCTCATTGCATATTCATGATGCGCACTGATTTTAAACATAAATAAGCAATGTTTCTTGGCTGGCAACAGTGTTAACAGCCAAGAAACAGTGTAAGTGAACACAGACAGCAATCCTGTTTAAATCAGAGCATTGAAGGTCTGTAGTTTTGCATATAATGCCACAATGATCACCAGGGCTTAACAGATAACTCTTAATCTTATAGTGCAAGACATGTGGACAAAGACAAACATAATGGGGAACAATGATCAAGAAATAAGGACATTTTTGACATATTTTCTCATTACAAATGTGCTAGAATAACCAGGGGCTTGTGTTAAGATACACATTCTGAAGGATTTGAAGTCTGAAACTCAAATGTATGCAATTATCGAGTCACATCAGTCCTGAGATTTTCCCAGTGGTATGGCAGAAAACCACAAATTTGATAAAGAACATACCAAAAGATATAAATGCAAACATCTGGACATTCTGTGAAAATCTGGACAGTTGAGAAGTATGATTGTTAAGTATATAGTCCAAACACAATACAGGACAGTGTATGTACAGTACAGATTATTGTGAAATCCCATTCATGGTATTTCTTACTGAAGTTGTGTAAATGATCTGTAAGGGTACATGGACTCCCATATTAAAATAAACACTCAGGGGAAGTGTGTGTATTGAATAGGGACACACAGATGAATTGTAAGAAAGAACACAGGGAAAGAGGACAGGTGAGACAACCTAATATACAGCATATGATAGCATGTCAATCGAAGATGGTTGTAGCAGCAACACCACTCACACAGTGCAAATGTGTATTATGTGGCTGTCATGGGTCTATGATTAATTACTGAATGTTCTTTCATTGAACGTCAGATGATTGTTAAACATCGAAGTCCATTCATTGAAAGTTTGTTTCATTGAAACTGTGAGTTGGGGAAACTAGTTGTCCAACATTTCCCCATCTCACACACCAAAGTATTTAAAACCCACCCAGGTAGGGGGGCTGCACCCCTCCACCACCCCAACTATACATACCAACTCTGAAGTCACTTACTGAATCCAAAACACTGCGCTACCTTGTGTGGATCGTGGAAACGGACCATGTAGGTTTTATTGAATCTGGCTGATAATTTTTTTTAGTTATGGATTATTCTTGTGATAGCAAGGAAATCTATTAAGGAAAAAATGGAAAATGACGACATCACCACTATTTGGAGACTTCTTATCTCTCTTAAAAGAAACAGATATTTGAGAAATTAAAGATAAACAAGAAAGGTTATATCCCAAACCATTCATCAATAATCCTTGGAAGAAAGTGATATCTCTTATTAACATATATCAGCAGAAACTTGCATCTGACCTTTAATGAAACAAGAAGAAAGAAAAGGAGTAAAAAAGAAAGTAGGGAAAGATTGGAAAGAACTGTATTTCTATCTTCTTTGGAACTTTAATAATATTTGTTTGTATTCACGCCCTTATATATATTGTATATTTGAATTGTTTTGTATTTGATATTGACTTATTCTTATATGATTATTATATCATTATAATTTTATACTTAATACATGTTACTAAAAAAAAAAAGATTTAATAAAGTTTCTTTGAATAAAAAAAATTCTTATTACTTACAAATAAGTCAAAATGTTTATACATATATGTTGCCTGTACAATCCACTAAGTTGCACGTGTGCTTTCTGTTGCAATTCCACCTCTGTAAAATCTTAGAATATATAAATGTAACTACTGTCTGTGTGTAAATGTAAATAGAAATGTAACTACTCTGTGTTTGAATGGAACTTAGTATAATTCAGTGTGAACAAATTGAGCTTTTCTCTCTGTTCCTCCACTGAAAATGGATATTATCCAGTTGGACTTTCCCAGTAAACAAAGACAGGCAAATGAATGAATAAATAAATAAATTGTGTAGTTCTAAGTCAGATCAGGGAGGGTGAGGTCAGTATGTAGTTTTGAAGAGCAATCTGGATGTTTTGTTGTGTCTGGTTTCATAGGCATTTCAGTGGAAATGTATGTCTACCTTGAAAAAGAAACTTTTGGTTTCAAGGTTTAGATGTGGGCCAATTTCAGTAAAGCAATTTGTTATATGTCTGAGGAGGGCACTGAAAGCCAGGATATTTCAGACAACAGATTTTTGACTCATTCTTTTCACATTGATAGGGCCACAGACATGGCTACAAAAAAATGCAGGCCTACTGAATTCATAAAGTGGACAGGGTGGTGGTCTTCATATGCATTTTTGTCTTATGTTATGTAGTTGGTAAGGGGCAGACTGTTGCAGTGGTAGTCATTACATCTGAATTTCTTTGTCAGGACATTTGGTTGTATTGATGCAAAGGCTTCTAAAGGTTATGGTGGTTTAGTTTGAGAGAATTCCTAGACTAATGTGGAGAGAATATTTTAATTTCAAAAAGTGTGGAAATGATTAGGTGTTTTGTAAATCACAAGGTATTGATAGCATCCCATTGCATTATGCCGTGGTGGTGCAGAGGTAGCATTGTTGCCTCACAGCAAGAGGTTCTCCTGTTTGATTCTCGGCTGGAGTGCGGGGAGTGCCTACTGTGTGGAGTCTGCATGTCCTCCCCATGGTTGGGTGGGCATTCGAAAGACATGTGTAAATAGGCGTGCCTTTGTTGAAGGTTGAATGTCGAGCTGGCACCTTGGCGTTCGTCAAAATCTACTGCCAATCATTAGCGGACCGGAGTTCCACTGTGGCGACCCCTAACTGGGAAAAGCCGAAACACAACAACATTGATAGCATCTCATTCTTGGGATTTTGCTGTGTTGCATCACTGGAACTTTGATGACAGGGCTTGTGCATTGTATAGGTCAGATTCACTTGACAGATATTGAACTTGACCTGTTTAATGTGCATATTTCTTTACTTTTGATATACTAAGTGGAAGGATCTTTGTTTTATTTGGCAGTTTTGGGAATTTCAGTGGAAAAGTGGAATAGTTAGACCATATGGTCATCTGGTGAGTGGTATAAGTGGTCCTGTTCAGTGCAGGGTTCCCCTTTATCCCCTTTTCTTTATGCATTGTTGGTTTGTTCTACAGTGAGCAGTAGGTTTAATCCTGCTTATAACAGAATGTCGGCTGCGCTTACAATGCTGCCAAAATAATTGTGTTCTTTATCATTGTTGTACTTTAATGTTTGCCACTATGTTTTTGTTATATGTGTTTTCTAAAGCTTGTATTAATTAAAAAAAACTGTTTTCATTTGTTCCATTGGCATGTTTATTGAGTTGCGACAGGAGGTATGTGGAAAAATGTTCAGTAAGTGTTACTTATATACAGAACAATTCACATGACTTTGATGGTTTTACTTAAGGAAAAGAAGATATTGATCCTAAATGGGTAAGAGTTGAAAGCTTAATATGATTATTACAATTAAGGTGGTGTATATCCACCAATATCATCCAGGAGGATGATAGTAAGACCTGGTAAAAATTCTAATGTAGACTAAGCTGATTTCATTAAGGATCAGGCTCATGCATGTTCCATAAATATATTATGGCTTCTGAATATGAAAAAAGCCCCAGTAAAAAAAAAACAAAAATGGTGGAACCATACAACAGTACAACTCCGGAATTAATAGTAACAGTGTAATGCATGTCAAGAATAAAATACAGCAACTTGGAATAAGACTGATGAATTTTATTACTAATCTAAAAGAGCACATTTACATTTTGAAAACATTACAGTGTGCATAGCACTTCATATATATCGACAGGCATTTGTTATGAAATGCTGTTCACATTCTTGTAAAGACTGCAGACTCAAATTACTTTCTACTTCTATTCAGCATGCTGCTGACCAATCACTTTAGGCAATTGTCAAAGGTTTATGCTAAAATATGCAATGAATTATCCTACTGAAATTCACCTTGAAGATGACCTTATGATGTGATACATGCATGCCCCTACTAGAACAAACCAAGTTGATTTACATCCATAATAAATATGATGGAAGTGTTGTTAGTGTGTTTATAAATACAAGGCCAGACTCATGAAAGTTACTGGAATGTGTACACACCTCATGCTAACTTTTTTCAAATTCAGAGACAGCCCTGTCAAAGTGCTTCTGCAGAGAGACATGAAGCACAGCAGAAAGCTGTCTTTGTGGCCATGCTGCAGCTAATGAGGCAGTCCAGGGGAAACGCATATGCTAATTACCCATGTGCTCAGTCTTTGGAACTGCCTGTAGTAAGGTAATTACAGAGCCATAAATTAGCATGGCCATGGCCTCTCCATGCCACTCACAGTAATCACAGTGAATGTTAATTGCTGGGAGTTTAATGATCAGATAGTGTTAGGTGGTGTGTGATTGCATGTATGTTAGGGGTGCATGAGTGAGTGCATGTGTGAGCGTGTATCTGCCTGGAGGAAGTAGTAGTGAAGGTAGTGGGGGGTAGATGTGTGTGTGTTTGTGTGTGTGTGTGTGTGTGTGTGTGTGTGTGTGTGTGTGTGTGTGTGTGTGTGTGAGAGAGTTTGGGTTGGGGGGGCTGTCATACTTCTAACATACACATAAGCTAGCCAGCAAAGCCAGCAACAATGGGTCTGGGAGACTAATAGCAACCATGAAGAATGACAACTACATGCATTAGGGGAGAGCACCAGCCACCTTGTATAACTTTAACTACATAGGTTGTGGGAAACATTAAACACCAGGAAGAAGTCTGCCTTTTGTACCTTAACAGTACTTTCAAGTAATAGGGATCAGGAGGAGAAAAACTAGAAACCTGGGAGATACCTTCCTTTTGTATCTTAACAGTACTTGCACTTAATATGGGTTGGGGGGAATGCTAGAAACCATGGATAACTACTTGTGCTGCAACAGCACTTATGCATAACGAGGATGGGGGTTCTACAGGAATGCTACATATAGCTTGCCTTAAAGGCATTTAATTAAAAAAAATGAAAGATGTTGTTGTTAACCACCAGACAGAAGAGATAATACTAAAGTAATATGTCTTAAAGGCACTAAGATGGAATAAAACTCTGCACCTCTTTCACAGTAACCCTTAGCACTATCCCACTGCTCTAACAGAGAAATTCATCCAGCAAGAGTGTTTTGCACATATATTAAGGATCTCAAACGTTATTCAATGCCTAAAACTGTTTCTGATGCACAAGTATGAGGTACAGGGGACAGTAGGCACACCTCTCAATGTCATAATGCCAGTCATGATAATATCAGGAAGGAGTTAAATTATGCATCCTACAAACTGTGAATGTTGCTAATCTAGCAGCTTTATGCATTACCCTGGATGTACCGAAGGATATAAAGTATGAAACTAATGTCTGGCATTAGTGACTGACTGCAAACATCCAAGATTTATAGGGGCAAGAGAAAGGATGCATTCAGGATGTTCTGACAACACAGGGACAGGGGCAGGTATGGGATATGGATGGGTGTATACGTGTGTGTGAGTGTGTGTGCGTGAGTGTGTGTGTGTGTGTGTGTGTGTGTGTGTGTGTGTGTGTGTGTGTGTGTGTGTGTGTGTGTGTGTGTGATTGTGTGCATGTGTGTGTATGTGTGTGTGCGTGCACGTGTGGGTGCACATGCACGTGTGTGTGTGTGTGTGTGTGTGTGTGTGTGATTGTGTGCACGCACGTGTGTGTGTGTGTGTGTGTGTGTGTGTGTGTGTGTGTGTGTGTGAGTGTGGGTGTGTGTGATTGTGTGCACGTGTGTGTGTGTGTGTGTGTGTGTGTGTGTGTGTGTGTGTGTGTGTGTGCACGCCTGCGTGTGTGTATGTGTATGTGTGAGTGTGTGTGCGTGAGTGTGTGTGTGTGTGTGTGTGTGTGTGTGTGTGTGCACGTGTGTGTGCACATGCGCGCGCACGCGTGTGTGTGTGTGTGTGTGTGTGTGTGTGTGTGTGTGTGTGTGATTGTGTGCACGTGTGTGTGTGTGTGTGAGTGTGTGTGTGTGTGATTGTGTGCACGTGTGTGTGTGCACGTGTGTGCGTGTGTGCACGCCTGCGTGTGTGTGTGTGTGTGTGTGTGTGTGGTTTTATTTGAATGTGTGTATTGTGTGCAAGACAGTGAATGGGAGGTGGACACTGCAGCCATTGCCATTTTAAATTACAATAGGAAGTGATGATATGCACTCATTTCAGTTAGCAATTCAGAGACGTGCACGTTAGCTCATAATAAGGTCTTTTCTGAATCAGAAATTTCAGATTCAGAGACATAGGACCTTTTTGCTGTGGTCCTTAATGTGTGCACTGGAGTGCTTTATGAATCCCCAGGGCAGTTTCTTATGTTGAGTGCTCGAAATGCAACTTCACACTGCCCTCATGTTGCTCATTTCTATATTACCATGCCTAGAATTAACACGAAATGGATCTTAATGAAATTCACATTTCTCCAGGCAAGTGTTACTTTTATTTTCATTTTATTACATCACTGTTTTTTAAGAAGCATACAGATATCTAACCTTTAATGTAAAATTAAGTAAATATTGTTTACTCTAGTGTGACTTTAAAGCAATGTGTGTGTGGGGGGGCTAAATGGAAGGGTCAGTGATATACTAGAATGGGCTCATTTATTTATAAAAATATTGTTAAATTAATAATTTTAACTATGATTTTTTGTAGTGCTCTCTACTTGTAAAAGAGTACCACCAGTATCCTGCCTCATAACAATTGTTTTCTGTCTTTTCGCTCTTTCATGTTTGATATAGATAGCCAGATAGGTAGATAGATATGGAGATGCAAGAGTATAGTCCCATTTGACAACTATTTGCTGACTTGTCTTGAAGTATGCAATAATCAGTATCTAACAAGACTTCAGTCAGGCAATGAGCGCTACCCCAGAGAAGTTCTCTTCTTCCCCCAGGTTGCTTTTGCTGACCTATGATACTTATACATATTATATACATTTATTGTCCCCCTTAACTTGATAGATCACACACGTTTGACTATCAATTAATTACTACTGACATTGCTCAGCCACTTAGCATGACATTTGTATTTACTATGTCCATGGATTTAAAAAGATTCTATCTGACTTCTTGTACAGATGTAGAAATACATGACATCAGAGGACATGACACAGATTGTACATTTATCATTAAATTTGCATATAGGAATTTGTTATATGTTGTTTTACATAATGCAGTTCAATTCATGTTTTACTAGAAGTAAAGCAGAATGCAGGGGAGATACTGTGCTATCGGCATTTCAAAGATGTGTGCACAGCTATTGTCTTCAGAAAATAATGTTACCTTTGTGTTATTCATAATAAGTAAGGACATTAAACAAAATTCACTCAGCTCACATTTGATTTTTGAATTTGCTTAAAATGAATAACCTCCCCCCACACGCATACACATGCTTTAATCAATGAAAATAATATACATAATGCATTTTTTCAGTTAGTAGGCGATAATCCAGTTTAGAATAAACCAGCTATTTCCTAGGAAATAGCTTGGTCATTCTGACTGATTGTTTCCAAATCAAGGACTGGGAAAGAGCCTTCCACCGATATAAAATGTTTAACAGCTTGTTGGGAAGAAGATAGAAGAACAAGCAAATACTGCATGTAAAGTACGCAGTATGTTTCAATTATACTGTACTTTTGCATGTGTGCACATTTGTGGCAGCCTGAAAGTGTAGTTGGATAAAGTGGGAACTAGTAAGGAAAGCACAGATACTAGCAATCGCACAAAAGGTACAAGTTGTACATATAACCATTCCATTCAGTTTAACCAGGGACACAGCGAGAAGGAAATAGGAAGGAAATGTTGAATTTGACCCTTCCTACAAATGCTCTTATAAACCTTGCCATATAAAAAGCTAGAAGCAATATTAATATAGAATGATAAATAAGCATTAGGACAGAATTATTTAGACTGCAATAGACACTCAAAAGAGAAAAACAAATGCTGCAATTCAGTTTTTAACCCTCCAGAGTTGGGCAAAAAATATCAAAACCTCACAAGCAATTTATCTCCATATTGAGCAAACATTGTGTGACTTAAAAGGTAGCATTAATTGGCAATGCATATAATTAAACTTTATGGCTATCCCTAATTCATACAGGTCAGTGTCTCCAGATCTTTTAAAAACTGATCTACCATAACCTTGTAAGTATTCAGGAAAAAAATCAAAATATAACCTTTGGAAAAAGAGAGCCAATGTATTAGAAATCGTTGTAAAATTGTATAATGAATTTATGTTTTGAAAGGCCATGACAGAAAGATATCATTTATTTGTCCCGGCCCCCTTTTAAATAAACCACACCAAACACATAAAGCCATTTGACGATCTTTATTGAACACTATTGTACAATGATTTTATACACACAAAACAACATCAATTATCTTCTTCAGCAATGATCTCAGGCAGCGTCACTACTCACCATGGACGAATATGCTTCAGGGCAGAGTACCTACTCACCCTGATACCTCCTCCACTGGGGCAGTGTACCTACTCACCCAGCACTTAAATAGGCAGCGTATCTGCTCACCTCCTGAGCAAACAATCATTAACCAATGAATAACCACCTTCCTTAGAGGGGGAACAGAAGAGGACAATCCTGTCCCTCTTCTCCACCTTAAACTACCCAACATCTTCCATCCATATCCAAAAAAGGGATTGAGGGAGGGCTACCAACTCACGCCAAAATGTACCTACTTCCCTTAATCCCTACCACTAAATCCTGTCATAAGTCCCTCCTTCCCCTACATTACTTCCTTTAACCTCTCCCTTTCTCTTTATCCCTTTCAACACTACAATCCTACTATCCAACCTACCTGCAAAGACTCCCATTAATTCCTAACTTCTATACCTACCCCCCACCCCTTTATCCCTGCTCGTGGGACCAGGACAACTTAGTTTGTCCCAAACTACATTTGTCCCGGCAACCCTTTAAATAAACCACACCAAACACATAAAGAAATTTGACGACCTTTATTGAACACTATTGTACAATGAACTTATACACACAAAGCAACATAAATTATCTTCATCAGCAATGATCTCAGGGCAGTGTCACTCCTCACCCTCAACGAATAAACCTCAGGGCAGCATACCTACTCACCCTGATACCTCATCCACTGGGGCAGCATACCTACTCATCCAACACTTAAATAGGCAGCGTGCCTGCTCACCTCCTGACCAAACAATCATTAACCAATCAATAACCACCTTCTTTAGAGGGGAAACAGAAGAGGACAATCCTGTCCCTCTTCTCTGCCACCAACCTGGTCCCCAGGCTGTTCCCATTCCTAAACCCTAGCTGCAACCATACCCTCGTAAAAGAGCTTCAAATGCAGATTAAACAGATCCAATCCTACCTCATTAAGATGGACCCCATCCGTTCTGTACCAAAACTCCTCTCCATCCCTAAAATCTCTATGTTCAATGGTATGCATCCCCAAAATTCTTAACTGCCTAGTCAGTCTCTGATTGACGAACCTCCTGACCGTTTCAATCACCCTATAACTATAGGCACTCCTCCAACACATATGATGAACCAACTCTGAACAAACAATTTCCATACCTGGGTACAGTGCCTGCAATCTCAATAAGTCCTGAAGAATAATGTCCACTAATCGCTTTTTGGAAAGAATGCTCAAATTATTTCCCCCCAAATGAATTATTAATATACAAGGACACCCCACCTTCAATTTAACCTTCTCAAATTCATGCAACAACCTATCCCACCTAAGAACCCTAACCCCATGCCAAGTCACTGACCACCCTAAATGTGATAAACCCAAATTTATCCCATTTTCCAAGACTAAGGCATGCTTCTCCACCCAGTGGATATACAAATGCCCCAAGATGATAATATGCTTCTCTAAAAGAAAAGAAAAGAAAATTATTAATCAGGCCACAACTTTATCTACTATATGATAAAAATGCATTTGAAGACCACCTCACCAATCTCTTAATCACTTCAATGGAACTACCCTCTCTAGCTAAATCTGAAGCCCTACTGATCCTAAATGAGTGTGCTGCAAACCTGTCCAATGGAAATCCCATGCAATGTAAAACCGTACTCACCAAACCTATGAATCTACTACTTGACACCACCTTCCCATCTATTGAACAAAAAATTAACTCATCTACACTCCCCTTCTGCCTCATCATGAATTCTTTAGCCCATGTTACTGGGCAAAGGCTAGGATTTCTGTCATGTTTAATCACCACCAAGCAACCCCTACCCAATTGATCTGTCTTACTCTTCCTTAATGCAATAGTAACCTCTCCCTCACCTATGATAACATCCTTCCAACATAATGAACCTAACAACTCCGAAACACGGATGGCACCAAAATATAACCATGTATACAATGTGCCCCACATGAAGTAATCCAAAGAACCCCCTTGTAACAAACCTAACCCTCTCAACAAAACTTTCAATATAACCCTCGTAAGCGGCCATTGAATGTCCCTACATTCCATCACCACTCTCCCCCAGCCCCTCAACAGTCACCCTAATGTCCAAGACTTGGTGAAATCTTGCAACCCTGCTATCTTAGGGAAAATGCTAATAGCAGCCAAATCCACCTTGACTGTCTGCAAAGCCTTGTCTATCCCCCAAGCACAAGCTACATATCGCAATAGTAATTCCTCTGATCATACCCTCTCCTCTTCTGGCAACTGCAAAACAAACTGATTAATTATTTTATTTATTTATTTATTTATTTATTTACATTTGGTGACCGGGAGAGTCCGACTGGACATAGGTCCATTTTCAGCGGTGGCCTGGGGAGAAAAGCTCCACACTTAAAATGTTACAGACATAATTACAGTTGGAAAATATAGCAGTTAAAGATTTAAAATATAGTCACAGATGTAGAACATAATACATCAGAATACAACTAGAATCTTTGTCATTGTGAGGTACATAACAGACATTAACAATTGTTACAATAAGAAGTTCCTACTGTATAATAAGTAGCTAGGCTTATGAGCATCTGAGCTGCTGTAATCAAGGTAGTTAGTGGGGTGGAAAGAGAGGTAGTGGGTGGACGGAGTGGGTGCTCTTAGAGGGGGAGTTGCAAGGGCATAGCCAGCATGTTTTTAGGTGTGCTTTTAGTAAAGATTTAAAGTGGGTGCAAGATGGTATAGAGGTAAGTGTGGGTGGGAGGGAGTTCCATAATTTCGCTATAGCGCAGAAGAATAGTGCTTCTCCAGCAGAGTTTTTGGCTCTAGTAACTGGAGGGATGGGACTTTTAGTGGATGGTTTACTAGTTTGTGGGCTAGTGCGAGTTGATATCATTGAAGGAGGTGAGGGAGTTCAAGCCAGCCCAGTTCCACAAGTAAGAGACAGTGGTGAGTATGGTAGGATGCCCCTGTGGTGAATTTGGCGATTTTTTTGTAGCAGGTCTCGAGCTTATTTAGATTGCATTGCCTTAGGTTGGTATATATTGGAGAGACATAAAGTAGGGTGGAGATAAAGTGAGAATTTGCTACTGAAATCTTTTCTGCTTTGATGAGATGTAGCTTATTTCTATATAATGCTCCTAGCTTTTTGTGGACTTTTTTATGGTCATGGATATGTGAATGTCAAAGTTTAGCTTATTGTCTATTTCCACTCCTAGCAATTTGGTGTGTTCTGTAGGATGGATAGTGGTGTTGTCTTTTGCTGTGATATTAAAGTAAGAGTTGTTTTGAGTATGTTTGGTGGGTTGTAAGATGAGTAGTTTGGTTAAAATCAGAAAGAGCTCTACCGTACGCCTTCCTCATAGAAGGGGCCCAGGAATGCCTTACCAACCACCTGGCTACTTCGACCCAAGATTCCACACCTCCTCTGACAGGGTTTCTGGCACTTCCTCCGCCCGTGAAGCCAACCCTCAAAACCTGCAAAACTGAAATTGGGACAAGCTATCAGCAATCTCATTCTTTACACCAGGCACATGCACTCCTGTAAAGGAAAAAATATTAAGAGGCTCTGCAAAACCAATTTATGTAATACCAACAACAACAAACCCAAGTTAGCCATCTTCTTTTGTAATACCCTCACTACAGCCATATTGTCCAAGTGAAAAACTACAAGTTTGTCCCTCAAATGCTCCTTCCACACAACAGAAGCTGCCCAAATAGGCATCAACTCTAGAAAAGTCACGTCACGCCTCCATACCTCTTTCCAGTCCAGATAGGCCCCCATACCAGCACCCCAGCTGCATCCGTAAACAACTGAAGTTCCTTCTGCCTCACCCAGTCTGACTGCCAGAAAGAGATCCCATTACATTGTTGCACAAAACCATCCCACAGCACCAGGTTCTTCTGCACCATTTGGGTCACACTAAGCCAGTGGTGTTTACTCCAACCCCCTTTCAACATATAAGCAACCGAACTACAAAAGGCTTTCCCTGGGTGCACAGCTCAGCAAGCAAAATTCAAAAGCCACAACAACTCCATGACTGAACAAATCCAAATCTTATCCTTGCCCAGCATGAAACGTATAGCTGACCTAAGCCTCTATCTTATCCTTGGGTATGAAAAACAGTCCCTGCTCCACATCAACCGTTAGTCCCAGAAATTCTAAGACTCTCACCGGACCTTCCATCTTATGCTGAGCCAATGGTACCCCTAACTCCTCACACATTCTCATAAACTCCTACAACCCCTCCTGTGCTCCTATCCTTCCTTCGCCCACCAACAGAAAATCATCTAAATAATGCACTGCCTTTTGAGTTCCCACTCTCTGCTGCCAAATCCAATGCAATACCGTAGTGAACTTCTCAAAAGTCGCACATGCTACTGAACAACCCATAGGCATAGCTTTATCAAAGTAGTACTTATCGCCTACCTGCATCCCCAGTAATGGCTAATCCTTACTCCTAATAGGCAACAAGCAAAAAGCCGACTCATTGTCAACCTTAACCAGCCATGGCTCCTGAAATTTACTAATCACTTTTACTGCATCATCCAAGGAAGCATAATGCACCCTAACCTCCTCATCTGCAATAAAATCATTCACTGAATTCCATTCCGGATGTGACAAGTGATGTATCAATCTGAATTCCCCGGCCCGTTTCTTCGGCACTAACCCCAAGGGCGACACCTTGTAACTACTGAAAGGTGGACTGTCAAAAGGACCCAGTAAATGCCCTGCATGACACACCTTCTCCACTAAAACCTCCAGTATATCCTCTTTACCTTGAACTGATCTCAGGTTCTTGCAACTCCCCCTACCCCCTCCCACGGTGGACTTTATAGGAAACCTCCCCTGAAATCCTTGTAGTACCTCATTTTTGATGGCAAGACCAGGAAACCAGCAAAGCATACCCCACAGGACCTCCACCTTAATGTGGAATGGCGCTTCTTCCTCTATTGCCTCTAAAGAACCCAAGTCCCCGGGACACATGAAAATTACCCCTACCCCAAACTGGTTGAAACCCCTGTGAGGTGAAGCTTTGCCCACCAAATCCACCCTCACAAGCCATAACATTGGAGTTCCACATGGAAAGGTTTTGCTGACCACAGCAAATGGCCAAATGACTCCCTCCACATCTTGAGCAAATGTGTGCAAATTTGCACCCCACCCATGAACAAGAACCACTATTAAAAGACCAACATACACCCGCTGCTTCTCCCCACTCACCCTTCTGTTAAAGCCATCATAACTATCCATCATCGTAGCTAGCCAGATATCCAGATGACGCACCTCCCAACGTAGTGACTGGTTCACAGCCTTCAGTTTGTGGAAATGCTGATCTTACCAAAGCCATGCATTATGCAGCCTTAACTGTTACGCCTCACAAATGGTAAGGAGATATCCTAGAAGAGGCAAGGCCAATGGCCCATCCTTCTCCAGCTGCACCACCATAAAGTAAATAAAGCCAACCACCCAATTATCCCACGTCCTAGGGTGAAGCTTACCTACCTTCTTCCTTCCCAATGCCACTAAAGCTGCCAAGTCCTTGCTATTAGATGACTCCGCCTCCACTAGCCATTGGACCCCTTCCACATTGTTCAGCTCAAACAAATCCACATACTCTCCTTTTCAAATTTTTTCTTTGACCGACCCAGGAATATGCGGAGTCAGGAAAACTGCTCCTGCCCCCTTTCCCAAAGATTGGGTGGCTAACCAGTCCCCTGGCCACAGCCCAAAGTCAGAGCCTACCGCCGAGTCCAAAACCAAACTGCCCTGGAACCTACACCCACCTCAGCTGCATCTCCAACAGGGTACCTGGCAGCCACACTGAGGAAGGCATTGTTATTATTGCCAAAACCAGTCTATTTTTTGTCATTTTATTGATTAAAATATTGTTTCTCAACCACGTTGTGCTGGCTCTTTCTTTTGGACTGACTTTGTACCTGGCACCCTGTGCCAGCTGCCTCTGAGCACCCTCTATCACTTGCAAATCTCCCCCGAGATACCCAACTAACAGGTCCTATTCATTCCTATCCCACCAATCCTCAAACCCAAGATCCTCAGACAGTACTGCTGAAGTAAAACCATTACCTGCACCTTCATCTTGAGATGTACTGGGAGCTGGTGTGTCCACTGCAACCACCTGCTTTGCTGTCTGTTGTCTTTACTCCTGAACTGGGGTTCTCATTGTGGAGCGTTTCCTCTTCCAACCCGGAGCCTGTTCTGGTTCCATTACCACCTCGGATGTCACCATTTCCTGGAACAACTCTTCTGCCTGGGCCATAATAGTTTGCCATCGCTGATGTAGTTCCAGTAAATTAGCCATCTGTAAGAAAGAAACACATAATGTTAACACTGATCCACGAACCAGACTGCCCTACTCCCACCAACCTCTATTATGTTGCCTTGCCCTATGCTCCACCTCTCTCTACCAACTCCCCTACTTACCTGTAGCCTGCAGCCGAGAACAACCCCTTGCAGAACTACCTGCAAAGCTTTCACTCTGACCACTAACTATTGCACTTATGCATTCACCCATGGATTAAAATATGCAGCTCCCTGAAACACACTTCACCCTTCAGCAACACACTTCAGCCACACACATTCAGCCACACACTTCCCTTCAGTTACCAAGCCCTTACAGATAACCACCTGGAAAGAGAGAAAAGAAAACAAAAATCTTTGTACCTGTATTCTACCTACCTCAATTAAACCAGCACCATCCAACCACCAACAAGCCTGGAATCCCTTACTTCTTCACATTGGACAGCAAAACCCTTGTCCACACTAGAGCTAATGGCTGTTACCTCCACTGCACATGTACAAACTGGAGCCCGGACCAAATGGCTGTAAAAACGGCAACAAAACCACATAAACCCACCAGGGAGAAGCTAAAGAATCCTTAAACCACTACCACCAATAAGACAAGTCAGTGGAGCCATTATCCCTTACCCTAATGGCCTCTACCATCAGTGCGCATGCACAAAAACTACCATACCAACCCCAGAGACCAGAGAATGACCACAGAAGCTCAAAAATCCACCAGGGAGCATGAGGGGATCCTCCACCCACTACCCCCAATGCTACAGAGTCCAGATTACCATGAGTAACTTCCACAGCCTCCCACGACCACCAGGATGTACATTTGTTTTTATATGAACTACCAGGCCGAACCACATGGCTGTCACCCAACTGCATGGCCCTACCAAGAACTGAGACAGCGATGGACCCAATGAATCCCCCGGAGACACCACCGGATGACAGCAAGCAACCTTGGCAACACCGGATGACAGCAAACAACCTCAGCAACCTCATGCCCCTAACAAATACGTGGACAGCGACCATCCAAAAAATCAACCAGAGACACCACTGGACTACCAGCAAGCACCTCAGCAACCGCGAAACAACCGGAGACACCAACGGACACCAGGAAGCAACCTCAGCAACCCCATGCCTACCGGACCCCTGGAGAATCAAACCAGTACCCTGGTAAACCAGGCACCACACTCATACAGAGACTACCCACCAATCATTCACCCACACACACTCTCCTCTCAGTAACTCTTTCAACAACTTCCATACTAGCAATTCCTGTCACCAACCTGAACTCCCCAACTCCATCCCCCACATTAAATTAACTACACTAAAGAGGAAACACAAAAAAGACAGAGGAGGGAACTAACTCATTTAGCCTAGCACCCCTCTCTCCCCACCATCCAAGGCCTACCTGCATCCACAATACCTACAGGTCATCTGAACATGAGCTAGCTGTTACTTCACCACCAACTCAAGCCAAAATGTACCTACTTCCCTCAATCCCTAGCACTTAATCCTGTCATATGTCCCTCCTTCCCCTACATCACTTCCTTTAGCCTCTCCCTTTCTCTTTAACCCTTTCACCACTACAATCCCACTGTCCAACCTACCTGCAAAGATTCCCATTAATTCCTAAATTCTATACCCACCCCCCACCCCTTTACCCCTGCTCATGCAACCAGGACAACTTAGTTTGCCCCAAACTACATTTATGAAATGTGTGTCAGCAAATCTCTAGATAACCTGAAACTCTGACATGTTTATAACTTCCAGATCTGAAAATATTATTTTCCAAAAGAAAAAAAAATCTTTACCTCCCATCAACTTACAATTCCTTTAAAAATATAACTAACCATGAATGTGATGTGTGAGCAACAAGTCTATGGTTAGCCTTAAAGACTGATCACCTTGGGCTGTAAGAGAGTGCTGTTATTGCTTTCAGAACCTCTATTCGAACATATTGCAACTGCTAACAAGACTGTGGAAGCACAGGGTGATCTTGAGTAAGTTGAGGTGGAAGTGAGCATACTACTGCCTGTGCTTTCTTGTGTCATTAAGAAAACATACTTTTAATATCACTTGTGAAAGGTGTTCTGACTCTCACTGTAAATGATGGCTCAGCTAAGTGTGTTAACCAAGAACAGAATATAGGCTTACTGATATGTTAGTCAGCTGATCCTCATTACTCTGGTTTCTACACCGTATAGCCCAGCTCATATCCACAACAGCTGCACTCTAGCAAAACATTCAGCAGGAATGGTTTCAAAAGTCATAGCAGTCTACAATGGGGCTCAACCTCAAACAATCACTGGTTTTGTACGAGGACTAGTAAACTCAGGCAAGTACAACAATCTCCAAGACAAACAGAAATGCAGGCAGTGCATCTAGAAATAGGGTTGCCACCTTTCATGGTGGCTAAAACCGGAGTAAAGCCACACCCCTCATGTCACCAGTAACCCCACCCATCCTACCCCTTCTCCCGCCCATATTTCACCCATTTAGTGACGTTACGGCGACATCACCCAGCAAGGAAAGCCCTCTTTTTTCTGTTCCTGCTGCCTGCTTTTGGCTGATTTACTATGCTTTTCTGTAAAAAAGCATAGTAAATCAGCCGATTTACAAACTCCGATAGTTTGTTTCCTTTTTGAAACAGAATACTGGAGTTTGTACAGTGTTTTCCAGACTACAATAACACTTATGGTATGATAGTGTCGGTCATTCACTCAAATTTAGGTTATTGATGTAATAACAAACCACGGTGGTGCAGCGGTAGCGTTGTTGCCTCACAGGAAGAGGTTCTATTGTTCGATTCTTGGCTGGAGTGCGGGGAGTGCCTTCTGTGTGGAGTCTGCATGTCCTACCAGTGGTTGGGGGGTGTTCGAAAGACATGCGTAAATGGGTGTGCCTTCATTGAAGGTTGAACGTCGAGCTGGCACCTCGGCGTTCGTGAAAATCTACTGCAAATCATTAGCGGACTGGAGTTCTGCTGTGGGGACCCCTAACCGGGAAAAAGCCGAAAGACAAACAACATTTAAGGATGTTTTTTAATTATGCTATGACACCTCACGTTACAGCCGTCAATCCTCAAATAAATATTATCCACCTATCAGACTACTAACACTTATTGTACTAATCTATCTTTGGATCTGGGGACGAATGTACTACAACTTTCTGAAAATGTTAGGTACAATAAGGAGGAATGATTTATGTGGTACACACATAGGTTTCCGGAGTATTTATGTACTACACATCCAGTACAGACAGTGGTTTCTAGGTCCGACAGCAACAATATCTAATATCTATAATGGACAAGCGCTAATTGATTTACATTGGTCCATGCATTGCTGCATACTGGATTGCAAACCAGGCTGACAAGTTATGTTTTTTTGTAATTTTTGCAGAATTGTGTATTTTTTCTTGTGTTGCTTTCTATTTGCTTCTGAGATGTGCGCTGTGTTAAGCAGTACAGAAGGCACTCATCAAAGTCCCAACTTTTTTTCCCTAACCGTCGCAGGGGAATGTGTAGTATTTCATTAAAGGTTTTGTTAAACATTAAAATTGTTATATTAGTCAGTGTAGTTATTTATATCATAAATGAAATTCTATGCATTGTTTTTCTTCCTTTTTTTCTTTTGACTACGGAAGTGTCATTAAAACGATCGGACAAAATTTTGTACGTTGGCATCAAAATAGATGGCACAACTGTATTAAATTATGTGAGCAGCAGGGCATGCAAGGCATTAGGCATATATTTTAGTAAATATAAGCATTTCAAAAAAAAACTTTAAGCTTCTCTAACCCATTTTTAATTATCATTTCTGCAAAAAAGAAAAAAGTTCAGGGCAAAAGTTTAGTACAGGTAGCAGTCTTGAGATTTGGGCTTGTAGGTTCAAAAGTTCAATTCACTCTATTTTTCATGATTGAATTCATTGGCAGTCAAATGGATAACATGTTATATGCATTACCTTTATTTGGTTTCTGCTGTGGACGGAAAATGTATGCTTTTCAGATAGCACTTTCATCTATTTGTTAGGTGGATAAATAGACTGTGACCCACGATAGTCCAGAAAAAAAAAAATGGAGGGGTGGCATTAGGTGTACTGTCCAAATCCCTTGTATTCTATGATATGAGAAAACTTCCAAAAACACGAGTTGCTGGGGTCGATAACTGTTAGTGACAGGGACCGACCAAGACTATCAAGTTAAAAACTACAACTTACTACCTAGATAGTTAAATAAATTCAGCTCAGTGTTCACCTTTGACCTGGCATTATGTTTCAATATAGGGCTGTTCTTTTTTATGTCTTGGATATAAAAATGTATGCAAGCTAAATTATACTGCAGTCTGCACCCTGCTGTATACTAAAAACAAATTGTGGCAGTGGCAAAAAACCCTGACTTCACATGTCTGGTTTTGAATGAAATTTGTAACCGGACAATTTGTCAGAAAACCGGACAGCTGGCAATCCTGTCTAAAAATGCAGTGTAGTCACTTCCCTCATCTATAATTACGCTAGTTTGAAGGCTGCTTGAAGTCTGAGTATCATGAGTTTGTGATCCCTCTTCTACATGTTAAGTGGGGAATCATCAGATTTGCTGAGTTGTTTTAAAAGATAGTGTAGCTGTAAGCATTTTTGTACCTTTTAACTTTTCACTGTTGTCATATATGCCTAAAGTAAAATGGAAAATATTTTAAGGATAAAATGCAAACAAAAAGCTGTGTGTGTGTCAAGCTTTGCTAACATTTTTTAGATTGAAATTAGCAAATAACCGAAGACTTTTTCTTTATAAGGTTATAAAGGCTGCAATGCAGTAGCCAAACTGTACCAGTCATCCTTGTCAGTATTTTGTTACCTCAATTAACATTTGAAATCATGTAGTGTGAAAACATATACAATCATTTTAATAAGTATATTTGTAGCTGTCTTAGAGCTATATCTATCAAATTTCAGTTTGCTGTTCACATCTGATTCAGGTATGAATTCCTAAATAGCATCATGCTTCATGTTTGGGTTTTGAATGTCTTTGCTAAAGTAATCCAGAAATGAGCTTTAACCCTTTATAACATGCCTTTATTTGAAACTGCAGTCAGAAGATGCTTTATTCATTTGATTACATAGAATTCAAGAAAATAAACAAGATCATGTTTGGTCTGCCTTCTCATTTTTAAAATTAATGTCTGTCGTGTCCAAAATTATGTTGTATAGGGCAGGCCCAATGAGACAGAAATGGGGACAGGATCTGCATCACTAGTTATCTGAATTTGGGCATAGACTAGAACTGCTGGTAGTGTTGACTAGGGGTAGATAGGTTGAGGCAGCCAGTGATCAGCTGTCAAATTTTAAGGGGAGGCTGGGAAGGAAACTGCCACTTCTGCAAACTCTGACTAAAACCAGGAACTTCACAGGCCACATCTCTAATGGGGTGTCAGTAGCATTTAGTGCTTGGTTGGCAGATGAGTTAATAATGTATAATGACATCATTGTTTTCACCTCTCCAATAGTGGTGAACTTGACCATCAATTGCATGTGTGATTGCTTCTGGTAATTGGTCCAACTCCCCATAAGATCTCTTAGTCCCAAAAAACTAATAAATATTCACCATGAGACTTCCCAAGATATAAACATACCCCAGGAATCACAAAGCCCCATGTTGGAATAGCGTTATTCCCACATGGAGTGGTTTGTGTCCATATAGAGCAGCAGCGTGCCTTGCATATGTATGAAAGCACGCTGCTGTATTCCTACACGGGCATGGGTCTGTGTACGAGTGCAGGAGGTTTGTGCGAGAGCAGTGATCTTACAATATACACATTCCCTGCACTCCAGAGTTGCTGTATGGCAATACAAAAGCAGCGAAAGTGTCTGTGGACACTTGTTAGTGTCCGTGGAGCATACCTCTCAACTATTTTTGAAATGTGTACAGATATTTGACTCATATATTTTGGTGTGTTCCTCCTAAAATGTGTACCTTCCTGACTCCATGGGACCAAAACATTAAGCTAATGCAAAACCTATTTATTCTATCAACTTTCTAAGTTTTTAAGAGCAATACTCAGATAATGATTCAGAAAGCAATGTGCAAACCCCTACAATAAATAAAAATAAAACACGTATGTATTCTTTTTTTTTCTGTCCGTAATAAAGTTAAAAAAACAAAACAAATGACAAAACAACAGTTTATGCTAGCAAACAATTTATTAATGAAGCGCTTTTTGTCTGAGATGCTACCCAGACTTTTTTCAGATAAAAAAGTAAGACAAACACTCCCATTTAAATATCCCTCCTAACCATCACATGACTACTGTCATGTGATAAACCAAAAAATTGGTATACTAAAGATCAATCACATTCTATTGTACATTAAATATAAAAAAATCTTACAACTCTAACATTTTTGTTGCAAACAAAACCAAATGAAAAATAACATACATTTATAAAAAATCGTGTTTACATTATAAAAAAGCGTTAAAAATCTAACGATCAAGACTTTTTAATTTCAACAAGCATGTTACTGAACACATATCATTCAGGCCAGGCAATCCATGAGCATTAAGTCATAATTGCCAAAGCAATTCAAGTCTTTCTAATTTTAGACCATGGGGTCCCCCCCTTGGGTTACAAATAATCTGATCAATTACCCTAAACCTAAAATAGTGTGTAGGATTATCAAAAACATGCTTGGCTAGGGCATTGTTGACTTTATTTCTCATAATGCTATATAAATGTTCATACACTCACTCTTTTAGCTTTCTTTCCATTTTTCCTATATAGAACACAGTGCAACACTGGCACTTGGCCAAATATACCACCATTTTAGAGTTGCAATTGAATTTGTCTATCATATTATATTGTGCATTATTAATACAAAAAACTCTTTCTATATCCATATGTTTACAGTAACTACATGCTTAAAATTGGAGATTTTTTTGAAGGAGTGCCTTTTGTTTTTCATATTGTCTGCCGTTTGCCATCACGTTTTTCTTTTTAGTAGTTCGTTTTGTTGTTTTATAGTAACTGCATGCTTCACATTTAAACATTCCTGGATATTTTACCCATTGGTTCCACTTAACTTCAAACAAACGTTTCAAATTGTAGCCCCTTCTAAAGACCAACCTAAGATGGTCATCCACTTTATTTCTAATAGTTGGGTCATCCAAAAGTAGTCTCCAATTCTTAACCAAAATTTGTTTTAACTGGGCAGCATTCATAGAATATGGTGTAATAAAGCTAATATTGTAAGTAATGACAGTTGTGGCAGTAGTTCGATCATCTAGATTAACTCATTGCACCAAGCAGTCACTACCCACATTTTGTTCCATGTCAATAGCTAAAATTGGTTTGTACTGGCCACCATATCTTTTTGGGAAACATCGTCAATCAAAGTTTCCAACAAACTTATAGGATAACCCAGTCTTAAAAATGTGTTTTTCAAAGTTACCATTTCTTCAATGAAATCCTAATCTGAAGATATCATTCAAGCTGTTCTTACAAATTGTCCCTTTATAACAGATCATGTTTGGTGAAAAGGGTGCGAACTGGAAAAGTGTAACAAACTATTCGAATATGTACTGTTTCTATAAATCTTTGCTACATATTTCCCAAGGGCAACATCTTTCCTTAGGTCAATGTCCAAGTATGGAATTCTATTCCTTTCAAAACATAAGCAAAGACCAAGAAGGATGTAGTATTATTGTTGAAATAAGTAACTAACTCACCAGCTAATGTTTCATCACCATTGATAATAATAAATACATAGTCCAAATAATGGGTAAAGTATTGGATCCTATTCAATAAAGCATTATTCTGAAACACAAATTCATACCCCCACTGTGCCATTACTAAGTTAGCGAAACTACTACCACAGGGGGAACCCATGGCCACACCATTCTTTTGTAAAAAATATTCATCCCCATATAGTATGAAATTGTTTGTTAATATTATTTCAAGCAATTCAGAAACCAGGTAAATTTCATTTTCACTAGCACTTTTCCTCTTTAAAAGGATAGTGACCCATTCAATACCTATACTATGAGGGATACAGGTGTAAAGATCCTTTACATCGATTAAGAAATTCCAGTTTTGATCAAACTTTAATGCACGACATTCTGCAAATAATTCCACGAATCTTTACAAATATGCTTTTCCATTTCAACAAATGTCTTAAGGATATTGTCGTCTACTTTTGCTGCAGCATATGTAACAGAATTACTTCCATCTACTATAGGCCTCAGCAGGGGGTTATTCAAGTTCTTATGAACCTTTGGTATCCCAAAAATTGTTGAAGATTTTATTTTGGTTCTGTTTGTTGCGATTTTATTTGGCACATGCTATGCTCAGCCTTGCTTACACATCCCAATGAGCTAAATGCAAATATATGGCCAAAGCAGTATAAAGTGAAATAGCTCAGTGTCCCCATTCAATCCATTCATTTTTATCTGTTAAAAAGCACGAAAATATATTTTGTTATCAGTAGGTAGTGAATAATATATATATATATATATATATATATATATATATATATATATATATATATATATATATATATAGATAGATATATATATATCTGTTAACCAGGGTAGTGTAGCAGGTCCAAATGTGAGGTGTCCGTGTAGTACAGATGTGTAACCCCCATATAAACACAAGTGTCCCATACAGCATAGCCACAAAATAATGTATTGTAATCAAAGCACATAGGGGGATGTTATGAAAGGTAGACATACATATTATAATAAGTCATTTATGAGGAATAAACCCCACAATGCTGATAGTCTGTAAAAGGAAAGCT
>NC_056727.1:846174791-846202291 GCF_019279795.1 Protopterus annectens | reverse complement strand
AGGTGAAATGTATGGTAATGTACAGCCATATACTGTAAGGCAGCTTACTACTGATATTCCTCTCAAGCTGTAACAGCCTAGGTTATTTAGGGGGCATATTCTCCCATAGACTGACTTACAGGGGCATATAATACTGTCACATACACTGTCCTCTGGACTGCAGAAGAGCACACATGTTTTGTGCAGATGAAGCCCACATATATATGGACCCAACCACGCAATATGTGTGTGGGCCACAACAGCACTGGAATGATGGCAGGAATGGCAACATGACATAATCACAGGCCACTACATAACAACCCCTTACTCCATGTCATATGGACAAAGCCTGGTATGTAGGTGGAGAACAGAGGCTGGAACACAGGCCCATATGTGAAATAGTGTTGTCATACACTGAGCAAGTTGCTTGTGTTATAGGATAGTTTGCAACATACCCTTAGTCAGGAATATGAAGACAGACACACAAATGGATGTAGCCATGTACTGATAGCACTCAACACACACACTTCCAGTGATATATCTGACACAAGACCTGTGTGGTGGAGAGACAAAACATAACAGGCACACCTCTGGCCATCATGTGGATAGGCCCACACAGGTGGGTATTGTATTCACCATCCAGTCATCTGAGTTACTATTGTGGGTGGCCAGCGCTGTGCAATGCTTGCCATGTATGTGTTCTATAGTCCATGATATGGACAGTGTCTGGGATGTGCACACGTCCCACATGCATGTTCTGTGACATGTGGAAGTGTACCTAGGGTGTCTGGGACATGTTGTGTACACAGATTGTTATCAGATGTGTCATTTCTGGCTTCATGTGGTGGGAACTGGCAATGGACACCAGGTTGACCCTGCACCTACATTGACAGCATGATTCAGGTATTCCCTGGTGTCAGTGGCATCTGTCCATACAGAGCATGTGTATAAGGCATGGTTTGTCCTTTGTGGGTTACATTTGCTGGTACTACAGTTGTTGCAGGCATCCAGTGGGGAACATAGTGAAGGAGCACTCTATGCAATTATGTGCCTATTGCAGTAAAGGGACAGGGTGCTATGCCTTCTGTAGTCTGCTGCATTCACACCATAGTTACTTTCTGTGGGCAATATAATGGGAACTACCAACATAGTGGTTATTGCCTAGCTGAATGTGCTTGTGTATGAGACATGGGTTGAGAGTGTTCCCTGGGTAATACAAGGGTTGCCTAAATTGTTCACCAGGCCTTGACATCACATGTAGGGGTATGGATTGTCAACCCCAGCTTCTCTGCTGTTTGACATCTGTTATTCTTGTAAGGTGGACATTGTGATATATAATAGGCCCACCATATAAGAAATTTGCAAAACCTGCTCCACAATGAGTCCAGTTGTTACCCACGCACTGCCACACAGGATATGAATGACAAACACACCCACACCAAGTCTCACAGTTGCTATTTCTGGGATTGGAACTCCTACCTAACTTGTACATCACACTACAGCATTACACAGTTATAGCACATGCCACAGAGATTACTGGGCTAGTTTTTCCCCAAAGCTGTATTTCAAAGTGAATGACATCAGCAACCTAGCCAAGTTGGGCAAGGGAAAGTGTAGTTCATAGGTTCATAGGGTCATACGTTGATACTAGGCTATTAGGCCTAGGGTCTATACATGTCTAGACATGGCAATTCTCTGACTATGACTTCCCACAATAGTTACTTCCCTGCACCCCTGTCTAGCATGACAGCTGACATGATCCCTGGGCTAAATGTCCTACCTCCCATCCAATTGTCCAGGTTCCTTTTGAAGAGGGCCAAAGAGGCACTTTGCTTGAAATCTATGGGCAGTCTGTTCCAGAGTCTGAGGAGTTTCTGGGTCAGGGACACATCCCTCCTGCATGTATTGTTCATTGTGATGTCAGGATTTGGATCCCTGGAGCATGTGGCTGTGAGGGTTTGGAATTCTCTAAGTGTAGCATGTCCAACAGCTATGGGTTTGAAATGTCATGGTATGTTAAGCAGAGATCGGCTCTGAGAACACAATACGTGGCAGAGGAGTATAGCTGGATGATTTTCAGATGGTCAGCATAAGGCATCTGGTTTAGGCCTGTGGTCATTTTGTGAGGTATGTCTGCAGCCTTTCTACTTGTTGCAGATGTCTTGTGAGGTACATACATAACAGGCCATTGTAGTCTGTACTGGATCTACTGAGAGATGCCTACAATGGGGGCAATGTCCTCCTTATCCTGGATGTAAAGCCATTAGTGGGAGGTGTGCCACATAGGTGGGTTTCCTGACTGTTGTGGTGATATGGTTATCAAAGGTGAGACCACTCTCTACCTTTGTCCCTAAGTCTGTTATCACACTTTAGGTGTTTAGTGTACTTCCAGCTATGTGATACTTCACAGGTACATGTCCCTTCCCAATGGGGATAACTATATATTTCTTGGCATTGATCTTGAGGCCATGGCTCAGGCACCAAGCATGTGTTTCTGTAAGGGCTTTCTGTAGAATATCTACATCATGTGGGGATTCAGTATTGGCTCCCAGTGTGCAGTCATCTGCGACCTTTGTTTGTCGGTGTACCTTACTGTTGAACTGTACTTCAGAGCAGTAGATGCCAAACAAGGTCAGTGCCAGGACGGAACCCTAAGGTACTAAAACTGTCACTTGTCTGGGGCCCAGGTTGGTGTCACCTAAATTTATAGTGTGGGTTGTGTCAGTACAACAGTTGGCAGCCCATCGAGTGACATTGGGATTAATGGCCAACTTGATACATTTATCTTTGATTCCAGACTGTGGGATGGTGTTGAAGGCCTTGGCGAGGTCCAGATAGGCTGTGTGAACCACCTTGCCCTCATCTATGGCTCTGGAGATGGATTCATAGTTGTCATTCAGGTTGAGGTGACATGATCGACCCCTCACAAACCCGACCTGGTTAGGGTCCACTGTTTGCAGGTTGCCAATGCCTTTGCTTTAATTTCCATGATAATACATTCCATGGCCTTGCAGATCAGGCATGTCATACTTCTGGGGCTGTAGTTCCCAGGATCCAAGGTGGATCCCCCCCTTGTGGACTGGGACAACTGCAGCTGTGTGCCACACAGTGGGCAGGAAGCCCGAGGTGTGGCTATGATTAGACATGGCACTTAGGTGAGGTGCCATTTCAGTTTGTAGCTCATGTAATACACAGCCCAGGATGTTAACTGGTCCCATGGCTGCTGTTGTCATAGCTCTGTAGAGTGTGTTTTTTACCTATGTGGCCGTTATTACTGGAATATGGCAATCTATCCGGGTTGGGAGGGGGGTGGAGATGGCACTGAATCGATCTGCCAGGATATTGGCATTATCCCTAGGAGCAGTAAATTTAATACCATCCTGCTGTAGCTCACAGCAGTTCTGAGCAATGCCATTTAGATTCCTCACATAGCTATGGAATGGCTAGCAGTTGTCTTTGGCATCTTTGGCTATATTATGCTCATGAGTAGCTTTGGTTGATGTTATGAGGGATCTCTGCCTCTTACTGTAGCTGGTAAGGGAGTATTTTGCATCCTGGAAATTCCCCCATTTCTGCAACAGTTTCCTCCTTTTGTTGTACAGTATGTTTATGGTAGGTGGCCACCACATTGGCTTCTTTTTCTTGGTGGGGAGTGTCTTGGTTCAATATTGGATGGCACGATTCATGCATGAGTGGATGTGCTCATACAGTGCCTTCATGTATGATTCAACAGTTGTCCTTTCAGTTCCCATCTGCATGGGTGTCATGCTGTTAGTCACATCTGGCATGTGTAGCATGACATTGGCTTTGGAGATGTGTGATATGGACGTTTCCTTACTGGGGTGTAGGGGAGGAATGTTGATGTTAAGGGTGATTAGCTCATGGGCATACCTTACCACCGATGGGGTGACCATAGGTGTGGAGCATTGATTTCTCATGTTGGTAATGACCAGGTCTAGGATATTTGAGCCCCTGGTGGGACTATGGGTTACTTGATCCAGGGCGTTGGGAATTATGACTTCCAAGAACTGTTGGGCACACATGTTGGTACACAAGTAGTTTTCCCAGTTAATGGCAGGGTAGTGTAATTCACCCAGTATTAGGGTGTTTGCTTATATCATAATATGTCACAATATGTTTCAAAAGCTGTAGTGGGTATCATGGGGCATGGTGGGGGATTTGTAGCAAGCTATACAATTTGGAATGCAATCTAACCTTCTGTTAGTTGCACCGGGAGTAATTCAGACACATTCTGTTGGGCAAGTAGCTTGGTGGTGTGAATATCCTTGGTGAATATGGACACTCCTCCACCTTTATTGTTTTGGTCCTGGTTTGGTGGCCAACAGGTGTGGTGAGAACTGTACCTGTTATTGCAGGGGAATTCTCTGGAGGCTTGGATCAGATCTCTGTTACTGCACAGTTATCAATGTTCTCCATTTTTAGGTGTGTGTAGTGACTGCAAATGGCCACAAAAAATGATCCTTACACACACACAGACTTTCACAGTTGCCATGTCTGGAACTCCTACCTAACTAGTATATCACACTGCAGCATTATGTAGTTATAGGACACGCCACAGAGATTATTGGGCTATTCTTTCCCCAAAGGTGTATTTCAAAGTGAATGACAACAGCAGGCATACCAAAGAAGGGCGATGGAGGTTGTAGTTACTGTGAATGGCCTCAAAAGCATTGTTCCCTACACATCAAACATCCACACTTGCCATGTCTGGGAATAGAACTCCTACCTAGTTAGTATATCACACTACAGCATTACGCAGTTATAAGATGCGCCACAGAGATTGCCGGGCTACTCTTTTCCCAAAGATGTATTTCAAAGTGATTGACATCAGCAGGCATGCCAAAGTAGGGCATTTGAAATTGTAGTGAGTGTGACTGGCCTAAAAAGCATTGATCCCTACACAGACACTTGTCACGTCTGGGATTAGAACTTTTACCTAACTAGTACATCACACTACAGCATCACACAGTTATAGGACGCACCATGGAGATTAATGGGCTTCTACTTCCCCAAAGGTGTATTTCAAAGTGAAGACATCAGCAGGCATGCCATAGTAGGGCAATAGGGAGTGCAGTGTGTGTGCATGAGCCATAACCCATTCATCTAGGGGCAGACACACAACACTTAGGCACACACAGGTTTATATTCCACAGGTACGTCTATACAACTGCTAGATAACTACTGACTTTTACAGTCATGTTACAGAGTTAGCACAAGCACCACAGACATTATAGTGCTGAGGGATACCAGAGGCAAATGTCTACAGTGATTGACATTTGCACATCATGTGGTTTTAGCCAACTGGATGTATGCTGGGTAGAACAGACCTCATGATGGAAGGCTCTTTGTCACTGTCACTCTCTTCCACACATCTATGTATGCGTATTTTTGGCCTATTATAGTGTGTTGTCCTTGGATATATGTGTGTATTATTATCCAATGTGTGCAAAGCATGACTGGTGTGTACTGAGTAGTGTATGCACTAACATCTGCGACTGTCAGATATGTATGGTCTACTGTTGTTGCCAGAGATGGGCTTCATTTTTTGTGTGTGAGCATGCCCAGTATGACCTTTCAGTATTTTGTTGTCTGATATGGCCTTCATTTCTCTAAGTGTGGGAGCATGCCCAGTGTGACCGAGGTAAAGTTTTGGCATAGTTTATAGTGGTGTGCTGGGCTGGGCTGCTCTGCTGATTGTGTAATTGTCTGATTCTGATACATTTCACGTGCCACCTATGCTAGTTCTACTTGATTACCTTCCTACTGTGGTTTTCCCCTCCCATCGCCTTCCTGTTTAAGCCTGGGAGGTGCACCACACAAACACAGTGCTCAGATGTGCACAGAGCTGCTATTTCCTGGTTTACTTTTTTTTTTCTTTAAAACCTGGTGCGCGGCACGCACACCTGCTTAGGCAATGTAAAGAGTGCTAGGCAGCCTCAGACACACACCCTTGCTCTGCTAAGCTAAGGGCAAACCCGAGCCACAGGGCTCCATAAGCTTACAGTATGCCTGACACACCCCCTATGATGTCAGCTAACTCTTAGGCTTGCACCATGGTATTCCTGTACTTACACGGTTGGGTGCTGACTAACAATGAGGGTAAATCTGGGATTCAGTATCATTCCCCTCATTTGCATAAAATTGCCTGCTAATGCATAGTTACAAGTCCCACACTGAGCCTTCTCCCTTAGCAACCACTATTCACTGCCCATGTTGTCTTCTGCCTGCCATTGAGTATAATGGCAAAATACTGATTTGGGAAACAATGCTTATTTCAGGGTTTTTTTGTTTTTTTTCGGCCCGATCTCATTTGCACGCCGCTGCCCTATGCTTAAACAGCCAAAATTGGCAAAAAAAAAGCTATTGTTTTATTTTGGAAACTGTTTTACATGCCAATGGCCATATATTTGGCCATTGCTGTGCTTTATACATACTATACAGACTTTATTTAGAGCTATCATGGCTCCGTTTTGTAGTTTGCACAAATGTGCTCGGTTGCTAACGGAGTACATTTCTGCATACTACACTAGTTCTGCCCGGCTGGCTGACAGCTTCCTGGATTGCAAATTCACCTAATTTGCATGTTTTTCACCTGCAAATGGGGTAATTTGCATACAGGAGCTGTGTCCGTGCAGGAATAGTGCAGGAGTGCTCGTGCACGTCCCTGGAGCTTATTCCTGGATTGCACGGTGGCCATATTGCCTCCAGCAGCTGCTGCACTATTCATGCATGCCATGCAGAGCTTGCTGAATCCAGGGGATTGTTGTCTAGTAAACATGTACATTATAGCTTGAAAACAGCACATGTAAACCTTTCAACAATATCCACAGCAACTGCTTGCTTAATAGCAGTCTCTTGCAATAAAATTATTATTTTATTCTCTCCTTACCCTTCAACGTTTTAATAATCTCTTGATGTTTGGTAATATCTCTTTATCCCACAATCCTTGCAAACACACTGAACAAAGCTAATTAACTGTCATTGTCCTCGCTGCCTCACCCGGCTCCCATGTATGAACCAAATAATGTGAAAACAAGCTTAATGACCAAACTGTATCATGTCCTGGCGGCTGTTGTACAAAAGACAAAAAAGAAACAACGACAGACCTGTACTCTCTTGATGTTGGCCTTGTGTCTATTTAATTTGTCTGAATACTCATTTGACTGAAAAATCCTCCCCACAATAAATATACCATAAAAATGTGTTTATAGGGGGAAAGCCCCCCAGTACCCCCACACTCCCTTACTTGCATACAATAACTCCATGGTCATAGAACTGAGAAGACAAGACAAATATACCACTCACAGTTAATCAGCACCTGAGAGAAAACACTAACATCTACACATCAGTGGTATAACATACCACTGACCATTGCAATTTACTCATTCTCTGATAGATTCACATTCCTAACAACTCCTATTATAAGAAATGACACCATGGCATACTTTCTGTAGATATCTAAGGTGTTCAGGCAAATGTATTCAAGTATTTAGGTTTCAGGCAAATGACCATTCAGGCAAATTAAATAGACACATTGCCCTTCACCAAGATTTCTTCAATGACCAATCCACTTCAGCATACCAATGTGCATCTTCTTCTTCTCAACGAATTATCCAATGATCTACTGAATGTTCTAGATTATCATACCATTTTGCATGCAAAGTTTAACAGACCTAACAATTCTATTACCTCCTTAGTTCTGACCTTTCCCTTGCCTTTAACAAAGTCAGTTCTATGATACAACATATCCAGTTTTTATACAGGCAGATGGAACAAATTACGTTCGGCATACATATCTAAACCAAAGCAGTTTAAGATCTTACTTATCCCTCCAACTTCTCATAAGCTAAAGGCACACACATCCTATGACATAGCTCAGTAAAGCACTGCATACCTTCAACAGCCACTTCTGGACTCTCTCATATCAACAGAAAGTCATCCAAGTAATGAGCGACTCTCTGCCAAGGGGCCTGCATTTTTCAAATCTACTCCAGATCTGTGTCAAACTTCTCAAATGTAATACATGCTACTGCACAACCCACTGACATTGACATGTCAGAATAAAAGTTATGCTCCAAGCACATGCCCAACTACAGCCAATCTGAGACTGGTATGGGTAAGAGTCAAAATGCGGCATCATTAAACTAATAAGTGCTCTTTAAACTCCAGATGAGCATGTTCACATTATCCATAAATACATTATGCACTTTTTCATCCTCCTTGTCTATCTGGTCATTCACTACCCCTCACCCCGGGAAAAAAGTTATGAGTTAGTCTGAATTCCCCGGATCTTTTCTTATCTAAAAGACCCAATAGGGAGGTGAAAAACTGGAAAAGTTGAGATTTAAATGGGCCTAGAACCCTATCCACATTCACCTCCTTGTCAAGCAAATTCTGTCTTACTCCCTCCCTAACCCTTACCATACCTCTCAACCTCTTGGCACAAAAAATCTGGACAAAGCCACAAATAATGCAGGACAAAGGCCCAACAATAGGGACACTTTTTAAATATTGCTCTTACAAACTTAGAAAGTTGATAGAATAACATGATTTGCATTAGCATGAATTGTCTGATGGGTAGGAAGTCTTAAACTCAAATGTCTGTCATTATGTTCGACTTCAACCCTCAAAGATTTACCAACAATTTTCCAGAAAACCACAATTTTATGAGAAACAGACCAAAAACATGAGGCAAAAATCTGGACATCCTGCCAAAAATCTATAAAGTTGAGAGGTATGCCCTTACAGATTTTAAATTCTGATCTACTGAACTACTCCCCCCAACTCTTGATCTAATAGAAAACACATGTGAAAATCCATGCACTAACTTGTATGCATCACTCACATCAGGGTAGTCCTGCAATAATCCTTGCAGAACTTCCACTCTAATGAGAGAATGCAATGACCAGTCTCTTTGGCATTCTCCAAAAGAGCAAGAAACCCTCTGGTCCTCAAAAATTACCACACCCTTTAACAGTAGACTTTCTTACCTCAACCTGCTTATTATTATACTGGAGCACAAAAGACTAATGGCCACTTGCTCCTTACATGTACCAACATACATCATTCCATTAGGATCTGTGCACTGCAAGCAAATATGAGCAAATTTGCAGGATGGCCAAGTTTATCTTAAATTAAAGGCCTAACATTTTACACTCTTGTGCCCATTGTCACCTATTGGGGGTCTAGTCTGCCTCTCAGTCTTATCCAATATGATACCAAGCCATGTAGTAGCATATCTCTCTTCCTCATCACAATGCCTGTCAACAATTATCAACTCCTGGAAATGCTGATCATATTGTAGCCACATGTTGCCAACCTGCAACCACAGTGCATTCCTGATAGTTAGAAGATATGACAACAAAGGTGAACTTTGTGAGGCATCCTTCTCTAAGACAACTACTATCATCTACACAAACCTATCCCTGAACTTGCCAGGCCTCATCTTACCCAAAGCTGTTAACACCATTGCCAGGTCATTCACCCCTGGGGTTTCAGCCCCTGCAATGCTCTGTTTCTTGAATGCATTGATCAAATCAAAAGCATCCACAAATTCCTCCCTCCATAGATTTTCCTTCACAGGAAGTGGGTAGGTAAACCCTCTTCATTTGTACCTGTTAGCGCAAAGGAACTAAACAAACAACAGACTAGTAGCCACCCAGCAGAGACCAGGATTACTTGACCCTCTTTTAGCACCTCCCTGATGGTCTCATGTGATGCACCCTGCTCCTGAACCTGTTTCCTATCCTTACAAACTCCTGTAGCATAAGCCTATCTTTCCCACTTTACTCCTGCAGGAAACCTGATAAGTACTCATTAGCTGCTGCATCTAGCCCTGTCTCTCTTTCATCTTCAAGAGATAAAACATTATCTGCCAGTGGCTAGGACTGCACCATCAATGTTGCATTAGCTCTGTACTCCTTCTTATGCATTCTACTTTCCCCCTTCTTCTTCATTGCTGTTTTACTAAGCTTCTCCATTAAGAGGGGTTGTGTTTCCTTCAGCCTCTACAGTCTTTACCACCAGAAAAGAAAGAAAATTGGTAATGCCATACCAGAATGTCCTCACCTTTCTCCCCTACCTCCCAGCAGCCCCCCCTCAAACATTCCACAGCCTTAATTCTACATCCACCAGCCCACACCCGCCCCTCACCATCTTCTCCTTATTACTCCCTCCAGCTCACTCTCCTTACAGCTGCCCTCAACCAAGCCCTTGGTACATTGCCCTTTGCAATTGCCTGACATAAAGCTGAACAGTTTGGCAAATTACTGACTACTATCAACCACTAACGTAACCAAAACACCACCACTGCCATGAGTTTAAAATACTTCCTTTCTTTTTTTTATATATTTAAAATGTTGAATTATATTTAAACTCACCATCTCCACTGCCACAAGGACAAGGTTAAATATTGTTCTTATAAACATATAAAGTTTTTCTGACAACAAGTCCTAGCAGCCATCGCCCACATCTCCCAGCAAAGTGTTACCACTGAAACTGCAATATCTTCAAGTTGAGACACAGTATGCTTCAGACTTGGCTCACAAATGTCCATCTACAAAATGTGAAATGATACATCTCCATAAGTGAGAACAAACTGGCAAAATGTGGAACACTTGCTAACAGCTTATTAACAACTTCATTGGGAAACTCACAGGATGGTTAAAATGTATTATTTTATATTTGTAAAACATTTTTAGTGAATTGATAACATTTAGTATTATTTGCAATGGGTGTCATTAATAAAAAGTCTAAACACTGACTGTATAACAAAGCCTTTCAATATGGAACTGCATGGAACATGAGTTTTTAAAACTTAAAATGAGAAGTATTCCTCATAATGGGGTATATTTGAGAGGTATGGCCACTGCAATCATCCTCCCTCTCTTTGAGGACTACCTACTCAAATGCACTGTCCTGCTGAAAGGGATGCAATGCCATATGACAGGCTTCCCCAACACCATACATCTCAACCTCTTAGAGCCAAAAGTCTGGATAAAGCAAAAATAATGGGGAACAAAGCCTTAAAATCAGGGATAGATTTTAAAAGGTGCTCCTATAAACATAGACAATTGCTAGTATAAATGCAGGATAAGATTACTGAGACTCATAATTATCCTTATTTACTAAATCCAATCCTCAATGATTTGCCTGAAAACTGCAAATGTTATAAGAAACCAAATAAAACATGAAACAAACATCTGGACATCATATGAAATACTGGGCAGTTGAGAGGTATGTCCAACATATAACTGGCTTCCAGCCTGGGGCATCCCATGATGTAGTGCACCACATATTAAAGACCCCATTCGTGGATCAATAACCTTTCCCATCAAGCTCCTGGAAGGTATAATTCTCCTTGTGGCTTTTTCTTCTTCGCCTCACTAAAAATTTTTGTATTAACAGGAAATCATATCACCTTAAAACTTCAGATGTACTGCTTTTGCAGACTTCCTCCTTCCAGCCAATCAAATGATGACATTCACATTGAAGACCAGCTCCTACAACCACTCTGAATTTCTTGGGCTGCATGGCACACCTGGCTCTTCTTAACAACAGCAAGATAACTCATGGCTGTATGCTTATGCCATCTTTCCTGTGCCAAGGCATACCACAACCGTTGTCTTTTTTTAAATAAACCTAGAATTCGGAAATCTGAAGAACACCTGCTATAAATTATAAAAGAAGAGGCATTTTACCATTTCCTCACCTGGGAGACATCCCATAGGACTCCAGCGTAGAAGGAGCTACCATTCCCTGCCACAACACAAAAACTTCAGCCCCCAGCCTACATCACAACAAAGGCATCTCAAGCATGGGACAAAGCTAGACACTTGAGTACAGCCACTGACTGCCGAGATAAGTCCCTACCCAGCAATTGCCACCACTTCTAACCATCACCTACCTAACTAAATAGATTCATAAAAGCTATCCCAGTGCAACAGGTTCCTATTTCTCTTTTGTGAAATCCTTACAGAGCACCTCTATGATATGTCTCTCTTTCTGTGTTTTTGTGTGTGTGTGTGTGTGTGTGTGTGTGTGTGTGTGTGTGTGTGTGTGTGTGTGTGTGTGTGTGTGTGTGTGTGTGTGTTTGTGTATATATATATATATATATATATATATATATATATATATATATATATAAAATACAATACAGAGCACACACACACACACACACACACACGCACGCACACACACACACACACACACACACACACACACATATATATATATATATATATATATATATATATATATATATATATACTTACCTGTATTGAATGAATGGCACTGATATCAACATGAATAATGTAGACACCAAATAATCAACATTATACTTGTCAACACACTATTCTCGTTGCATGCAAAAACTTTAAAACAAAATTAAAATGAAAACTTTGTATTTTTGGAGGAAGCCCAAGGGCAGGGGGGGGGAGGCTGCACATACCCTGCTAATGATATAGTTGAATTCTGAGATCCAACTACTGTGGGAAAAAAGGAAATACTCCAATCATCACTGTACCACAATCTTTCAAAAAAAGACTTCTGGCATGTTTGATCAGCAACATACACTCACTATATACATATAATTTCACAACAACAATACAACTGTTCTTATAAGGCTGTATGCACAATTTTTGCTATAACATAATTGTATATGCCTGGTTATATTCAAAGCAACAATAAAAATTTGCTTGTATGAAGGCATGTATATATATATATATATATATATATATATATATATATCTATCTATCTATATGTGAGTCTATTACTTTTTATCTAAGACACTTTTCATCTAATCACAAAATATCTAAAAAATTAATCTAATACACATTTAATCAATTCACATTAAATCTAAAACTTCATGTACAAAAAAACTTCACAAAAACGTATTTTTTGAGGGGGCAAGCCCCTCTGCATCTCCTCCTTACTTAAATATGTCAACTTCACTTTTGTACAACAGTGGAGAATAGAAAAAACTCCTCACATACTGAATCATTGCTGGCACACAAACACAAACTTCTAGAGAGAGAGATACAACATAACAGTGGGCGTTGACAAAGCACAAACGCTAATCAACAGTAATTTGCATTGTAATTCCTATGATCCAAAACCACAGCAGCAGTGATTTTCCAGAGCCTTAAACAATTTTCTATGAAATGTGATCTAGTCATTTGTGTTTCTGATGAAATGTGTTTTAGAACAATTGTGTCATTCTTTTTTTTAGATAAAATGTGTTGTAGATCATGATCTCATGGATCTATATATGTGTGTATGTGTTTATGCGTGTGAGTGTGGGGAGTGGGGGAGGCTTTACTGAAAATCATTAAAATGACTCAAATGATCACAAAATGTCAAAAATGCAAATGTTGTCAGCATAGTAAGCATGCACTGAGCACTTACGTTATCAAATGCAAAATTAAAATTAATAAAACAACAAAAAGTATTATTCCCCTTGTGAATTATATATATGCTAACTCCGAGATCATACAGTATTGTAAAAAGGGTATACTGGCCAGCATCAAAAATTGTGTGAGCTCACATACCTGTCAACCATCTGTATAGCTGACCTAATTATGTAGACTAAACAGATGTCAGCCAAATCTAGTTTCAACTATATGCAACCCTGATAGATAGATAGATAGATAGATAGATAGATAGATAGATAGATAGATAGATAGATAGATAGATACATTTTGTATGCTTGTTATGAATATAACTAGGCATGATTATATAAACATATGTTACAATGGTATATGCCCACTTTGTTTGAAGGGGAATACAGTGTTACATTCTTCAAGCATTCAGACAAGTTTTATCCCTATTCCCTTGTAATGCAAAAGATGCATATATGTGTGTCTGTGTGTGTGTGTATATACATATATATATATATATATATATATATATATATATATATATGTGTGTGTGTGTGTGTGTGTGTGGTGTATACATATATATATATATATATATATATATATATATATATATATATATATATATATATATATATGGGTCTAGGACAGTCTACCGAAAGACTGTTTCACCGAAAGTGAAACGGGCTGTCACAGTTTTGAAAGCACTTTTAACGAAAAAGTGCTTTCAAACTTTGTAAAAGTACAGGGAATCGGGGAGTGGGCGAGATCGGACTACAGTGGGGATAAGGGAATATTCCTTTTTCCCCACTGTAGTGCGATCTCAGAGGGAGAATATAAAAGTAGGGGGGTGTGAGGGGTGCAGGGGGGCTTCGCCCCCTGCGTAAACATGGTGTGTGTGTGTGGGGTTTTTTTTTGTGTGTATGTGTGTGTGTGTTTTACCTTCCATTTACCAAAACTGCTTTTTCGGTGAAAGCAGTTTCGGTAAACGGTGTTCAGTAGGGTTGGATTCGGACAGTTGGTCTTTCGATCAACTGTCCTAGATCCATATATATATATATATATATATATATATATATATATATATATATATATATATATATATATACATATATTTATGTATATCAGTGCTACCTTTATAAATGCTACCTTTTTAAAAAATCTGACTTCAAATTCTTTTAATTCTTTTTTCAAACCAGTTTTATTCTTATTACATTGTAATGCAGAAGACAGTTTTTTTTTTAACATTTAAATGTCTTCATGTATTGCAGAAAGGCAATTACTGCTTTTAAAAATTCATGATGTACAGTAAAACATGTAGTAGATAAAAAGAAAAAAGAAATCACCAAGGGGAGAAATTATTCTCTTTCCATGTAAGTAGAATAAAAATGAGTAGATAAATGCAAATGATAAGGAAAAATTCTCATTTGTAGTGTTGCTGAACTGCAAATCTGCAGTGAATGTGCCACACATACAGCCATGTTTTGAATGGGTTACCATATAAGAATAATAATTCATCCAATATATCTGGATGGCATGCAGGAAATTAATTTGGTGGGAAGAGCAAAAAGAAATTCAAAAAGGTATACACAAACAGTTTAAGACCAAAAGCATTCTGATTTTTTGGGGCGTCCTCACTACCGCACTGACCCTTATTCCCTTCTCCAGCTGACTTGTGGCATCTGCTTCATAAGGGTAAGCTACATGGAGAAATATGATTGCCACATACATAGCTCCTTCTAAAGACAAAAGATGAAAACATTTTTCTTACATCCCTAAATGTAATAGTCATTCTAGAGTGCCTGATCCATTAGTGTCACTGCACACAGGTGCTCCAGATGGTGATGAACTATTCAAAATAAAATGAATTTCTTACCTAGTCAGATGCTGTTATTTCAAAGTTCTCAAGAAACAGCATCACAATGGTCTCTGTTTTATTGTGTCACAGTACAAGCTTTCTCTAGATCATATAATCTAAATTACAAGTTGCAACATATTAAGTGAAGTCTATGTTATTTCAAAATTATCAGTTATCACCTGTATAGTATGTGATAGTTTATGCTATATAGTTTTGAGGATAGGACTATCATTTGTCAATGAAGAGCTCCCTAGTGAATATACAATATCAATACTCAACTGGTAACTGAAGGATGTCATAGAGAATGTTGTCAGGAAAAGCACTATGACTGACATACATTTAATTATCATGTTTTGCTTAGCTTAATGATATGTCTGTGTTAAATCTTACAAAAATATATTGCAAAACCTATTGTAATACATGGAGCACGATGATTCCATTCCAAAAATGGGAATAAGACAACCACTGTAAGCTCCTTTCTGACTGTTATGATTAGGTATCACTGTAAGTACTAACAGATGACAGTGCCACTCAGTAAAGCACAGCTAGAGAATGTACTTTTTTATGTAATTAGTAGCACATGGTAGAAATAATGCTCTATTCACAACAAGGAATTATGATCAGGCCTCACTGATCATTAACCTTATTATAAGTTCTGAGTATGAATGACAAGATTCATAGGTTCATAGGTACTAGGCTGTCGGCCCTGGGCCTATATAAGCCCAGCCAAAAAGGTACCCTGGCTTTTGCCACCCAAGAAAATTATTTTCCTGTGCCACTGTCGATCAGAGCTACAGACGTGATCCCCAGGGTGAATTTCCTATTTCCCATCCAATCATCAAGACTTTTCTTGAAGAGTGCTAATGAGGAGCTTTGTTTGATATAGATAGTTAGTTTATTCCAGAGTATGGGAAGTCTCTGGGACAGGAATCTATCCTTCCGGCATGTTCTGTTTATTGTGGTGACAAGGTTTAGGTCCCTAGAGCATATACCTCAGAGGGATTGGGATTTCTTTAAGTGGAGCATGTCCATCAGCTCTGGGTTTGACATAGCTTTGTATGTTAGGCAGAGATCACCTCTGAGTAGGTGATATGCAATGGAGTAAAGCTGGAGTTTTTTGAGACGGTCTGAGTAGGGCATCTGTTTGAGGCTGGCAATTCTCTTTGTGAGGTATTTCTGCTGCCTTTCCAGTTGTTGTAGATGTCTTGTGAGGTACATACCAAAAGGGGCATTGTACTCTATAATGGGTCTAATGAGTGATGAGTAGAGGGGAACAATGACCTCTTTTTTTCTGGATGAGAAACCTTTTGTGATGAAGTGTGCCATGTAGAAGGATTTCCTGACTACTGTGGCGATGTGATTATCAAAGGAGAGACTACTGTCCACCTATGTCCCAAGGTCTCTTATCACACTTTCGGTGTTAAGTATACTACTGCCTATGTTGTAGTTCATGGGTACAGAGTTTTTACCAAAGGGGATGACAACGCACTTTTTGGTAATGAGCTTGAGGCCATCACTTTGACACCGGGCATCTGTCTCAGTGAGGCCCTTTTGTAGGATGTCCACATCATTAGGAGTTTTGATTATGGCTCCTAGTTTGCAGTCATCTGCGAACTTCATTAGCCAAAGACCTTCTGTGTTAGCCTGTACTTCAGAGAAGTAGATACCAAACAGGAGAGGACCCAAGACTGAACCCTGTGGTACTCCACTTGTCACTGGTCTGAAGTCGGATTTGGAGTCTGCTACTTTCACAGTGTGGATTCTGTCAGTGAGCCAGTTGGCATCCCATCTTATGACATAGGGATTTATACCTAGTTTAGTGAGTTTATCTATAATTCCAGCATGGGGGATGGTGTTGAAAGCCTTGGTAAGATCTAGATAGGCTGTGTGAACCACCTTACCCTTGTCTACGGCTTTGGTGACTGCTTCAAAGAAGTCTATCAGGTTTAGGAGACATGATCTGCCATTTACCAATCCAAACTGGGTGGGGTACAGAGTTTGGAGATTACCAATGTCTTTGTTTATAAGTCCCATGATGATACATTCGATGGCCTTGCAGACCAGGCTCATCAGGCTAATGGGGCGGTAGTTCCCGGGGTCCATGGTGGCTCCCCCCTTGTGGACCAGGATAACCGTCTCTGTGCGCCATTCAGCAGGCACAAAGCCCAAGGTGAGGCTATGAATGAGCATGGTACTTAGGTGGGGTGCCAGTTCGTTCTATAGTTCATGTAGAACGCAGCCTGGGATATTTGTCTGTTCCCATGGATGCTGTGTTCTTGGCTTTGGAGAGTGTACATCTCAAACTTCATTATCAGGGTGAGTTTCTCAGTGTCCATTTCTTGAATATGTAGCAAGTTGGTTATGACTGGAGACATAACTAATAATCATTCTATATTACAAAGTTGAAATGTAATATCGAACACCAAATGAGCGACATGTATTCATCGATATGCATTTAAGCAATTCGATGAATACTTCACAAGGCAAAGGTCTAGTTGGCCAACTACACAGTGTTGCCCTTTTCTCCACTGTAGTGCGATCTCAGAGTTGATATATTTAATTAGGGGTGTGTGGGGGGCAGAGCCCCTTCGCCCCCACATAGTTATGTTTGTAAGTGTGTGTGTGTGTGTGTGTGTGTGTGTGTGTGTGTGTGTGTGTGTGTGTGTGTGTGTGTATGTGAACAAACTAATTCTTTCCCAGGGAAAGAATTTGCTGTTTTGACTGTTCGCGCTTTAGTGCAATCGGTCTTTACGTGTTGACGAAGAGGCATTCATTTAAACGCCTCTTCGGTGTCATGATATAGGCCCCTAATTCTGTATATTGGGGACTTATCTTCCAAGCAGCATGTTAGCAATGCTTTATTCTTTTCAAACAGTCATATGGCCAGATCATTAAAATACTGTTTCATGGCAAATTAATAAGAGTACCCAAGGACTTTTATCTGATATCTGAAAAAAGCTGCTAAGCTTGTATTCTGGTCATGGGTGAGCCTCCAACATTTGAAGGTGGCTTACCTGGTCACAGTGGTAATACAGTGTGGCCAGAGGGAAATGCTGAGGTCACTGGAAGAGGCACAGGTATTTGCATCGAAGATCCATGCTACATCCAAATATAAAAACAGGCTTAAATAAGTGGTGGAACAGCTGGATAATCGCATTGAGATAATTGTTATTAAAAGTACAAAACTATCCAATACCCTCTGAAGACATAAAATAGAAGTTAAATACAGTACCAAATGAAAGAACCAATGGGGAGATTCAAAAGGCTAAGAGTATACGAACAGGAATGAAGAAGGGGAGGGAAAAGAGAGACATTATTCACTAGAGACAACCCCAAACAGTCTCCCCAGCCATTCAGGGAATGTAACATGAGAAGTTACCAGAGAATGATAATCTGAGATCTAAGAGGCAAAAGGTGAAGTCTGGTGATCATAAAGGAGGGGAGTGGAGGGGTGGTGTGCCAGTGGGAACATCATTTCAGATGAAGTCTAAGGATTTTGGTGTGAAGATCTGGTTTGTTAATGATCTCCACTGACTGGAAATATTGCAGGAGAGAAGTGAGGAGATGAAAGTGGGGGGAAACGATCAGGGCAGTGTACCAATGGTGAAGTGAGTACAGGACAGATAAATAGGAAGTTTGATGGATAGATCTAAAATGTTATTACAATCACTGCATGAGGACATTTAAAAGGAAGGATCTATGCACCTTACTGATTTAGTCTGCGGGCACATATATAAGCTGATGTGCCTATTTCTGTATCATAAGAAAAGACAGTTAACAGACAGAGGAAGAAATTCTTTGGCTACAAATATATTGATATTTTGGAGGGGTGGGCAGTCTTGTTGGCATGACCAAGAAGCTAATAGAAAAAAAAAACAGACTAGAGAAGGCTCCACACAACTAGTGTCTGTATGTTTGGTTATTAAAATAAGCTGAATTGTTGGATGACAAAATTGGGAGAACTGTGGATGAGGATAGGCTGACAATTATGTTAACAGTGACAATTTATTTATTATTTATTTATTTGACATTTCTTAACCGGGTTGATCCAGCTGGGCAGGAGCACGTTTTCAGTGGAGACCCAAGGAGAAAAGCTCCAATTACAACAACAATTAGGATAACATAGGTAACAAAACATACAAAGTACCATAACCAATTATAACTACAAAACATATGAATACAAATATGACTCAAACATATCCAAATTACAGCAAGAGGGTTTTCTCAAAGAAATGAGTATATGAACCCCTAATGTGTTTTTTTTGTTTGTTTTTTTTTTTTTTTTAATGAAATTGATTAATGTATTTATTTGTAAAGAAATGTAGTGGACTGTTCTAAAAACATTTTTCAGGCATGACCCAAGTCAGGGGCAATAACAGTTTGACTAAAGGTCACTACAAACATAACAATTAGAACAAGGATAACTCATAAAATGAAATGACATTATATAAGCAGCTATATGATTTATATCAACTTTGCAAAGCCTCTTTCTTGTAATGACACAGATGTAAAGCATTTTTTGCAGGCTGTGAAGGAGCATTTACAGATTTGTAAAACAAGCAGTACCAGAAGCACTAGCTCCAGGGATTTGAACTTTGCTTGTGACATAAATAGAACATGCTGGTGAGACAGATATGTAACTCAAAGGACCTCCATGCTCTTAAAATAGCCTCCTCATCCATGTGAAGCAGAGTCCATCCCAGACCCCATTCAAATGTAACCTTGACTTTTGGATGGGAAATCATAAATTCATTCCCAGGCTGGTGCCCAGGTCTCTTATAGACAGAGGCAGACAGCAAACATTTCCTAACTAACAATGGATGGATAATCATAAACTCATCCTTGGACTGGCTCCCATGTCTCTTATAGAATTAGGCCAACAGTAGACATTTCCTAACTACTGCACCTCCACATAAATTTTTAACAACCTCCTAACTAGCATACCCCTCCTAATATATCTCTCCTAAAATACATAATCTTCCAAACAAACCTACCCCCCATTAAGTAGCACACGTTACTAGCGGATGCATTTGAGTTGGGTTGCATGGCTAGGCTTATAAAAGCCTTGGTGGTCATTAGCCTAGTATATACCTATGAACCTATGAACTAGACAAGGACTTTTGTAGTGGATAATAAGAGCAGCAACAATTATTAAAATGCTTCTATGGGAAATAATGGTACATTACATTAAGGAGTGGTCGAAAGAGGCAAAAGCAGTGACCTAGATGTTATTCATAAAGGATTATATACAGGTGTTTCTCATGAAGAGACTTGTTGAATGACTGAAGCCTTGTGAATACATAATGAAACAATAAAGCATTATATAACGTTTAATGTGCAATAACCAGTATGCATTTTTACCTATCCCCTGTACTGTTTATGATACAATGGTACTGAGTTAGGCAGCCTTACAATTTTGGTAACCTGCTTACTGTACCAATCAATAGAAGCTGGGCTGAGCTATTTCTAGGCATGAAACATGTTGGATTATAAGGAATCATTCTGCATTTCCTTTTTTATGACAGCAGGATCATCAGTAACAACGGACTTGATCAAAACATGAATGGTGTTAATATTGCAAGGGGAAGAAGTCCTACCTGAATGAGTTAAGCAACAAGGATGAATAATCAGAGTGTGCTCTAGAAATCAGAGTGTGCTCCAGATTATTTTAAATTCCATAGGCAAAGTAGAAAAAAGCACGGCTACACATACGAGTGATGACCACTCTAGTCTACAGTGGGTCTACCAGGGGAGAAGGTAGACTGGGCACTCCTTTTTTTATTAATTTATGCTTTGTTAGTCAGGGAAGTGAACTGGTCTAGAGACCATTTTCAGCCACGACTTTGACCACAAAGGTAATCTTATCACTCATTCAGTGTGTAGTTGACTCAACTTACAGAACACTCTACAAGCATTAACATATCCATTGTAAATGACTGCATATGTTCTATGCCTACACAATGTAAATGTTATAATATTCCATTACCTATGTAACTGTCTAACTGTAAACTGCTGTATACAATCTATAGACTATATACTGTGTAACTTCCAGAATATTCTTATGCTGTTACTTATACAACGGTCAAGATTAATACTTGCTATTTTCCATCTTAACTCTGCTATATATACCTAGACTATACACCTCTTCTCAAACTCTTCCTCTCTGACCACAAATATAGACTAATTGTCCTCTAACCACCATTATTTTTCTTCCTTATACATCTTCATTTAATTTTTTCACAGTACTGACTAATCTAGTATAATCTATTGGCAAAAATTACCAAAACGATATCAGTGCTTCATTTTACTAAACAATCCAGTGGCATCTTTCTACTTATAGTCTGACCACAAATTTATTGGTACCATGCGATAATAGTTATTTATTCTTTACTGTTCATTACTCAGTTTTATCCCAGTACTATATTGTCTAGTGTAAACTTTCTTTTCCGGGAGAGTAAAATATGTTGCCTTAAGTGTGTGGTTCAAGTACCTAGCATTTCTCCTGCACTACTCTTGGCCATTTCTCCCATGTAAAATGAGTCTAATTTTATTATTATGCTTTTTTGAGTGTGATTTTTATGAGGGTTACCTTATTTGTTAAATTGCATCACCAAATTATAATATATGCAAAACTGTCTATAATTCTTGTATGTTTTTGTACTGATTTGTCTTTGGAGATTTTCTTGCTTTCACTATGAGTGGACAAACGTGACTGCATTGAGGCTTGAAATCCCCCAACTGCATTCACCAAAAAAAAAAAAAACTGCTGAAAAGCTTTTTCAGGGCAACAGTCCCACCTGCACCCCCTGATGTTGTGGGAGGCAAGATCCCCACCTCCCTCAAACTTTTATATATATTCCAACTCCATGGTCACACCAACTCGAAAAAGTGTGAAATTCACCTAAAAAGGGCTCCAGTGCCAAACACAACTTGCCAGCAGTGATCTCCTATGTAGGAACTCTGCTTGTCAACAGATTGAGCATTGAATAATTGAAGCTCAAGAGTTCAGTCTTTGTCCACCTGTAGGTTACCCCATTTTCACCCTTGACCCCCTCAGAAATGGGCCATGTGCACAGTCAGTATTTCCTAGTAAACAAATGCTAAAATAAATAGATAAGAAATAAGAAATGCACTTAGAACTACAAAGAAAGGAAGAAAAAAGAAAAATGCCACGGTTAAGGTATTTGACAAAGATGACATTTACAAAAACAGAGGTAAGAAGGGGTGACAGTAAATTCATAAAACATTAAACTTTTACAAGAATGAAAACATTATTAACACAAATATATCGTAAAAATCACTACAAAGAAGAAAGTTATACATAGGCATATTCTGTACAGCTCACAGTTCTTATGAAATTGCTATAGTGAAATGGACTAGGAATCAGCCTTAGAATGTTGCATGCTTACACACACCAAAAAAAGATAAGGGTATAATTATATTTGTATCGCTTTTGTTGTCTTAAGGTAGACTCAAACATATCAAACCTGCAAATTTTGAAATGGAACCCCATGTCCAGTGGAACCTAAGAAGCAGAGTAACATTGCATTAGCACACGTCTCTATAGCACTTACTTACTTTGAACAAATCATTTCTGAGTTTTTTCTTAATTCTCAGTAGATGGTCTACATTCCTAATGTTCTCTAGGAGTTTGTTACCAAGAGCTGGAATGAGTCCTAAAACAGTAGATATGTTTAATAAATAAGCACATTATTTGTTAAATATTACTTTTGTTGGAGTGTTCACCTTATGATTTTTCTTTTACTTTTTTCTAAGTATTGTGATGCCTAGCAGTGTTGGCTTACTTCTGACTACAGCATGCCACAGATTCATGCTATCACACTGCTAAACATGATGATGTGATTACTAGAGTTTGCATGAGTTCTGAGCTATCAGCAAACTAGAATACATTTTTTTTTATTTTATTTTATTTATTGAACTATTTTTTTTTTATTTTGAGGCACTATGGATGCAGACATCAGCTAACAGATGTTACCATTCAAGTCAAATGGCTGCTGATATTAGCTGAATCAGAGCTTTGAACTTGATCTTGGCTGATCTGAGTTTCTTTGCATTGGTGTAGTTTTGGTCAAATATTAGCCCTAGGTACCTCTGCTATGTAGCGATAACAAAAAGATGTCCAGAAGATCTCTAATGCCAGATTTAAAGATGTTACATTGCTTTCCAAAGGTGCAAAATAGCATCACCTTTTTTTTGGCATATTGATGAACAGCCCCTTTTTACAAAGCCAGTTACAGATAGCTTCAAAAAAGTCTTGCTGAAGTCCACTGTTCAGCAATAATCACCCCTTGGTAGACCTTGTTATTATAATGCTATCTGCATACATTATGCAGGTAATCTGAGGCTGATTCCAGGGTAGATTGTTAATATACGTGAGAGTAACAGGGGTCCCAGGACTGAACTTTGCGGAACCTTTTGTGTTAAGCTCCCACCCTACTAAATTAACAGGGTAAAAGGAAATAATGGGAAAAAGTTGCAAGGGGTCAAAGGATTATAAGAAAAGAACATAAAGAGCCCATTAGATAGGGTAGAGGAAGGAAGGCACGGATGAAATGAAGCTAGCATTAAGAAGGGATAAGATTGCAATGGTAGGCATGTAATGAAAACAGTTAATAAAACTAAAATGAATGGCTTGTAAGGGGATGGGGTGGATAGTAAAGATAAGAAAAATGACAACAGCACTGAAATAAAGAGAGGGATAAATCCAGGGGTGGGTTATTTTATTCACCAGACACTTCTGCTTCTGTAATTTAGCTAGTATGTAAGGAGGGTATCAGGTCTAAGCAAAAACCAAGACATATTCTGGTTTAACTCAGGATGGATAGCTTAAAGTTTGGAGTAGTTCAGTATTATGAGAAGGAAAAGAGAGTATAGGGAGAGAGTGAAAGGAGGAGAAATTATATAGAGATTTACATTGGTGACCTCATGTATGTTTCCATCCAATAAAAGGGGAAAGGAAATTCCATGATAATGAACATCAGCTGGGTATAACAGCCCTACGTTTCTTATGCTTAGTCAAACACTCTGCTTGTGCTGCGCTGATAAGGTCATAACAAGGCCAAAATATGCCTCTGGTACTGGCCCTACAGCAGTCTCTGCTCATGGTCTTTGACAAGAAGTCCTGACATGACTATGGACTATGGACTCCTGGATGCCCCAGTTCTGTGCCCAAAAGCACAATCCCTCTCCCATTCTAGACATGGTGCCTGCAAGGGGAAGCTACAAACAGTTATGAGATGTATTCCCACCTGTTGGGTTTAAATAGGGCCGATTGTCCACACTTTGCCATGATTGGATGGTTTTGAAAAGGCTAAGCTATGGGCATATCTGCTTACCTAAGGTTGGCATTGTTTAAAGGGGTATACCAATGGGCATATTGAGTTAGCTGGCCTACACATTGTTACACCTACTAAGCTTGCCTGTGCAATGCTTAGCATTGCTTAATATTTACTTTGCATCATATTTGGTTGTTGGCATTGATTTATTATTCATTACATGTTTTATATATATATATATATATATATATATATATATATATATATATATATATATATATATATAGTATCCATGATTCATGTGTATGTACACTGTATGGGGTCTTTGTGTTTATTAGGGGACTTCAACACTTTATGTACACTGTATGGGGTCTTTGTGTTTATTAGGGGACTTCAACACTTTATTACAATTACACCTCACATTTGGGCTTACTGCAGTACTCCAGTTCACATATTTATGTTATTTAGTAGGTTATAGAACATAAGACTGTATATAGATTCCTTTCACATGTTCAGTTTGATTTTACTATAGTAAGGATTTGTTTGGTGATACCTCAATTTTATGAATTGCTGTGATGGCTTAGTGGTTAACTACTGCGATTATCATGCGCAGGGTCCTGGGTTCAAGACCTGCAAAGTGCAAAGGCTCTTTATTTTGTTTCTGGCCAGAGCACCAGCTGTTGCATATAGAGTGATTAAGGCACTTTTAATCACCTGTAAGTGGGTTTGCGTGAAGGTAAGCATTTCTAACCTCCTGTTGCATATGCCTACAGAGAGTTAGCTGCAATACTGCTTATCCTGAGTGTGCTTTACTTTCCCCCATGCAAATGGGCTTAAACTCACTTACTAGTGCTTATATATGCTTACTCCTGCGTACTATGCTTAATTATGCTTACACTTGCTTACTAGTGCTTACTCCTGCTTACCACTGCACTAATTTAGACAGTAATGTCTAATGGTTCTTGGGAAGGTGGAGGATTTTGAAGCTGTATGGAGTTATCATTCATTACACATTTTGCATTACATTTGTATCCCTGATTCCTGTGTACCTATACTGTGTGGGGCACATGTGATTATTTGTGGACATTGCAACATTATGACACTGACACCTCACATCTGCATTTAATACAGTACTCCAATTCACAAATATATGTTATTTCGTACATTATGCAACTAAAAATATTGGTCATAAAGTGATTTAACATGGAAAGTGCTGTAGTGGGACTTGAACTAGGAATGACTACTCATAAGGTGAATGTTCTGCACACTACTCTATTGCTATACTGCTTCATTTGCATATATCTTGCTTTTTATCCTCTTGTGCCATTTAAGCTACATTAACCATAGCTAAGCAATGGGCAAACCCATGCACCTACGGTTAAATTTCATCTGTTTCATAAAAAAACTTTATATTTGTTGTTTTAACTATTGCTCTTGTACACGTGGGGAGATGTTGCTGGGGGTATGCATAAACCTACGAGTGGTCTCGCTCATTCTTTTTGGACTTGTCTGCTGTTCTTCATTGCAGTGGCATGTATATTCTGAGAGCTCTGCTCTCAGACATGCCCACTGCACTCTTACATGCTCCATGTAAGATTAAGAACTCAGGCAGCATGCCTTCATTAATATGCATGGCACGCTGCTGTCATGCTCCTAAACGGACGTTTCCGTGCAGGACTAAGCTAGTCCTGCATAGAAGGATAGTAAATCTGGGGGATAGACTGAACAAGGGTGATAATAATAACTGAAATACTGAATATAGTAAAGGAGATAAAAAAAATGGAGGGTGGATTTTAGAAAAGGGAATTAACTCTGTATATAGAATTAAATGGAATTTATAGGAAAATAGATGCAGAATGCTGTTTAGGAGTAGAAATGATGTATAAGGGAAGGCAGAAATGGAATAATTTATGTAAAGTTGTCATTAATGATAACTTTAAAAAGAAAACATGTAAATACTTCCATTAGACAGAGAATGACATACAAGTCTTTCTTTTCTTGATCTGATTTTACACTCACTTTAACAGGCTATATCTGCTTTAGTTAAAGTCTTTAAGTCTATATTTGTGATTCCAGTACATCATTTCACTGCATTCATCCATCCATACATACATCCACAACCCCTTTGTCCTGTTTTTGCACATGGGGTCAAGATATCACTTCACCAGTGACAATCATCTATAGTTGCACTGCATGTTTGCTGTATATGTGATCTTTGCATTGGAGGAGTTCCAGGTCAGTCATTTCAGAGCTAAAGGTCTACTTGTTCTTCCCTCCTATCCACACTGTTGTAGTTGTGCTCTTAAACATAGTGTATCTGTCGTTGCCTGTTCTTTATGATAATTTGACAAAGCAATACCCCTCCCTCGTCCTGATTATTGACTGTTGACAATAAGCACTTACGTATTATTCTGCAAAATCTCTCCACTTAAACTATTCATCAGGCTAAAAGACTTTTGATAAAATTGCTTAATATTGAATGCACTGATATTGCTTGCAGTGATTTTAGTATCAAAATACTGATTTTGTTTTCACTGTAATTAATTTACTGGTTCTTGCTGGTGGCAGAAGAATGTTTCCATGCTAGCTAGCTGTTTTCTACTGAAATTTAATCACTCAGTAGCAAGTCCACCTAAACATTATTCTAAAACTGATCTCCAAGCAGTTATAATTATCACTGCCCTGCAGAGTCATTGCTGTTGTTGGTAACCATGATGAGCATTTCCTCACAACTTCTCTAGCCAGTCTGATTGAGGTGGGAATTTTGAGACAGTGTACAAATTGTCTCATGTTCTCTGATGATCATCTAGTAATTAAATAGCATAACACAGCTTGTGAGACATGCATATAGTATATCGTTGGAGGCAAAAGTCACACACAGTAAACTCTGACAACAAAATTGTGAGCAGTACACCACACATCACACCTCCCCAGGGCAATCATGATGCAAATAATCCATCATATGCTGAAGT
>NC_056727.1:846074791-846167291 GCF_019279795.1 Protopterus annectens | reverse complement strand
TATATATATATATATATTATATATATATAAGCGTCTTATGAAAAAGCAAATACTAATATGAGTGAACCTCTAAAGAGTGAATGCTCATATGAGTGGTCACACAAAAAAGAAACATTTTTTTCCTATTTTTTTTTTTTTTTTGCACAGGAGCAAACACCCCTGCACCCCCATGTGGGAAACTACTCCCCAAACCCCCTGCTAATTATATGTACACATTCCCTTACACCTCTGTACTTTGATCTCACTCAAAAGACTGCCAGCTGAAACTATTCAAATGAATGTTTGTTCACATGAGGGTTTGCTTTATTTTTTACTAATAAAAAGTATTTACTCGTGATTATTGTGATCACTCACCCCTTTAATACTGCAACCATATACACATGTGTATAGACAGATAGATATAGATACATATATAGATATAGATAGATATAAAACTAGGTGTATGTGTGTGTGTGTGTGTGTGTGTGTGTGTGTGTGTGTGTGTGTGTGTGTGTGTGTGTGTGTGTGTGTGTGTTCCTGGGCCATTGCTGACCTCTTGAACCAACAGGGAAGTGTGATTTAATTACATAAATTGTTGCATTTTATTAACTGGACACAATTTGGTTTGACATTGTGTGGGTGACATTTCGGAAGATTGCAAGTGATTATCTTGTGAGAGAGGGTAATTTGCTTTTGTTCCGAGTTCATGTTATTGCTAAACGAGTAACTAGTTGCATTCAGACTTTCTATTTTAATTTTCTTTTTGCTCAGTTTATGGGCCTTTGCTATCTTTTTGACTTAGTACGATGAACTGTGCATCTGAACTCTTGCTATAACCAGATTTGACCTGTTTCTGCTGGATTTGACCACTTACCTTATTCCATTTGCAGAGTAGTTCTTTAACATTTGAAGCAAAATATTTATTTTGATAATTTCAGTACATACTGCTAACGGGGCACAACTTCATCTGGCAGAGCTTGGATGTCATCTTGGAACACTATTAGTGAGTATCCTGTGTGAGAAGGCACTTTGCCACCATTCTGGGAGATCATGTTGCTGCTTGCTTGGTTGCACTTTAGAGTCTGATTGGTTGTTTCAGTTTTTTTATATATTTTTTATATATATTGTGCTGGCTTGCACACAACAGTGTTTTGCACAACACTGCTGTATTTGACATTGTACAGTAGCTGGTTTATCCTTTTCAGTTCTCACCTGTAAAGTTACTGGAGAAATTTGTTATATGTTTGACTGCGGCCAAAGTACTTGTTGAGAGTTTAATTATCACTGTATTCCTCACAGCTGCACACAGTTGCTTGAGTCTGCTGTCAGTTTCTGGTCAAGCATTATATTGGTATGTTACTGTTGTACAATGAGCATGTCTGTGTTGTGTACTGTGGCCCTCAGTGTTACTGCAGTGCTAATAGATGACCATAGCCTCTTTATTGCTGTAGTAATTGCTGTACCAGCTGTTGTTTTCTTAAAGTATGTGTGTGTGTGTGTGTGTGTGTGTGTGTGTGTGTGTGTGTGTGTGTGTGTGTGTGTGCACATATGCACATTCTTAGCTGTTCATAATTAATTGTACTTTCACTTAGATATGTTCTCTATCTATGCCCTACACATATCCAAGCTCTGAGCAGCATATCTTTGACAGTAGGCCAAAATTAATCGAAGACCCTCCTGTATAAAATGGAAATTAAATCTGTTTGCATCCCCTTTATTTTTAGGCTTATAGCATCCTGTACTCTCAGACAGTGTAGGAAATGCCATATGTTCACAATCACTGAACTTCTACTTGGCCAGAAGAATTCAGTCTGTGAGAGGTACAAATGTCTATGTAATCTGCAGACATTTTTCTCACACAGTAAGATGGATTGTATGCATCAGACACTACCACCCATATCTTATCACAACCACAGTAAATTGACTTATGTTAAGGCTGTAAAAAAAAAGTCACTGTAAATGCCTTCTAGGATAACCAGGTTTGGGCATATATCCACCACCACTTCAGCACTCTACTCCCACATAATAAAGGGTCACCAAGTGGTAGACCACAAACTATCTATTACCACAAATTGAATGAGGAGAACCAGAGATGTCTTAGTAACTTCAGATTCTATTGCCAGGTACACTAGCTCCATACTCATAAGGCAGGGAAGTGACAGGGTTACAATTAATCATCTTTCTGATTCCCAGAATCCATGACAGTTCTAAAGTCCTTCTTACCAGATAAGTATGATCATGACCTATTGGTAACCCACGTGGGTGTGAATGACTTGATATGTATAGTCCAGATGGACAGGCACTGAGACATGTTGGATCTCAACTTACATGTGTCCAATGCAGGTAAGACACTGCTCATGAGCAGAATTTTTCCTTCACCCGTTATGATACCAATATACTAAGAAAAGATGCTTAGCTTCAACAATTGGCTTAGTAGTTGGTGTCATTCCAAGGACATCCTGTATGTGTCAGCATGGGATTAGGTGACTGACAGTCTCATTTGCTTCACTAAGAATGGCCTGCAACTCTCATTACATGGATTCGTATACTAACTAAAGGACCTGATGTCCCCATAGTTCATTGTTTAGGCAGAGTCTGACTGATGGATATTCCAACATAGCAGATATCAGTGCAGCTTTTCCCAGCCCTAAACCAATCTATACATAGGTGATACTTCCCAACACTAAAAATCCTTTCAACAAGTTGGTTGATTTTGAGGTTCGCTTGCAACTTGAGCACATACCAACCAAAGGACACTTGTGAAAAACCACTGAAAGTAACAAAAGAACAGCCTTATATAAGGCTCTTAATTAGTTAATAAGTTAATAAAACAATTAATAAGCTTTCTCAAACTGATCAAACTGTTAAGTGCTATAAGAAATGCCATTACAAATGGAATTTAAAATGCTAAAAAGCACAAATAAATTTAAACATTATAATTCCTTATATAACACAAACAAAATAAGACAAATATAAACCATACTAAAATGTATGTATTATCACGTTGTGTCTGTAGACAATGCAATGATAAATAAACAGCCTCCACTTCCTATCTAAATGTTAATCTAAAAGAGTGAATAAACTTTAACTCCCTTTTTTTAAAAAATAATATCATACGTTATATATTATATAGAAAACTGCTACTTAAATTGAGTGGTATCATCATAGTAAAATGTAACTGAATAGATGTATACACATTTCATACTACATATTACCAATCCAATGATTTTAACTTTAGAATGCATTTAATTGAACTAAATTCATTCAGCCCTGGTGGAACATGGACATCGGTTCTTAACTGCCGTAATAGTTCACATTCTTCCAACTTCAGTTCCCACTGACCACCTCTAATATTTTTACTTATTTGATCCATGATAATAAAATGGAATTTATGTGTGGGATTGTATATAACATGCCTTGCCAAAGCATTGGTAGTTGACATCTTGCCAATCTGGTATTAGTGTTCGTAAATCCTCCAAATGCCCGTTCTGTTTTTCCTATGTAGAAACCTTGGCACTGCTGGCATTGGGCAAGGTAAACTACTCCTGTTGTCTCACAATTAAATCTTCCTTTTACACTGTAGATTTTGTTGTGTATACTAAAACAGTTCCCTAACTTTATAAATTGGAATTGTGGCATCTGCCACATTTTTTCATACCCCAATTGCTTTTAGGTATTGTGGTCTGACATTCTAGTATGTTCTTCAAATTTGTGTCTCTTCTATATGTTATGTTGGACTTTCCGCCCAGATTTCTGTACACAGTACTATCTTCCATAACAAGGGCCCAATTTTTAATGATAATACCCTTGATATTTTTTGCATCCATAGAATAGGTAGTTAAAAAACAAAGTCTGGGATTGAACTGTATGGGAAGATTATTGGAATTGCTGTCTTGTGTAGTTAAATCATGTATTACTTCGCTATAGCCTTTCCACAAGATGGGCTTAAAATACCCATTGTTCCTTTTCCTATGTACTTCAGTAAACAGGTGTTCAAAAAGGTATATTGGATATCCTCTTTTTGTAAACATATTTTTTAGAAGTTCAGATTCGACTTGGAAATCATCATCAGATGAAGCCATTCTGGCTGCTCGTACCAATTGTCCTTTTATTACAGCTCTTTTTTGATGAAAAGGATGGTTGCTGCTGAAATGGAGAAAAGCATTAGAATAAGTAGACTTTCTATAAATGGTAGCCTTATATCTCCTATTCAATGTGTCCTTAGACAATTGTACATCTAAGAAGTTAATTGTTTCTATCTCATACTGGTAAGTAAATTCTAGAAAGTTAGTAAACTTTATAATGGTATTTAGGAATTCCTCTACTGTTTCAAGTGACCCATTCCATATAAAATACATGTCATCTTGATAGCAAGTGTACCAAACAGTGTTCTCCTTGAACATGGCATTGTTAAATAGGAATTCCCTTTCCCAATAAGCCATCACGCAGTTTACAAAGCTTCCCCCACAGGGGGAGCCCATGGCTACCTCTGATTTTTGCAGGAAAAATTGGTTATTGAATAAGATGTAGTTATTTTGTAATACCAGTTCGAATAGTACTTCTATAAAATCAATGTCATTGCTATCCATGCCTTTAATTATTAAAAACTCCCATACCGCCTGCAAACCTAGTTCCTAGTATATGACAGTATATGAATTTTTTATGTCTACTGTCAAAACGTTGTGACAAACATCAAATTCTAAATGGTTTATACCATCCAAGAAACTCCAGGAATCGTGGCAAATTTGCTGTTCTGTATGTATGAGTGGTTTTAATTTGCTATCTACATACTTGGCAGAGGCATATGTGATGGTTTTACGCCCATCTACTATGGGTCGAAAAGGCAGATTGGAGAGGTCCTTATGGATCTTGGGAGATCCAAAAATAACAGGTGTCAAAGTTGATTCACCCTTTTACCTTAACATCTAGATAGGAAGTGGAGGCTGTTTATTTATCATTGCATTGTCTACAGACACAACATGATAATACATACATTTTAGTATGGTTTATATTTGTCATATTTTGTTTGTGTTATATAAGGAATTATAATGTTTACATTTCTTTGTGCTTTTTAGCATTTTAAATTCCATTTGTAATGTCATTTCTTATAGCACTTAACAGTTTGATCAATTTGAGGAAGCTTGTTAATTGTTTTATTAACTTATTAACTAATTAAGAGCCGTATATAAGGCATTGAATGTTGGGTAGAGTTTTATCTGAAGACGTTTATTGTATAGTGTGGATGAACGAAAGCACCTACAATAAAGAACTGGGATTTTTTAGCACTCCTTGCCTGTTCTTTTGTAACTTGAGCACATACACATTTCTGTAGTTATTGATCTTTGGTTTAATTATAAGGTTAGCACTCCCTCCTTACCTTTGTTTTTTACTTATCATGCGTTCAGGCTTGATGGAAACGGTTGTGGTATTTCCAAATTTTTCAAGAACTACTCCCTTCTAGACAAAGTCCCACAGACCAGCAGACTGAGCTCATTGAACTTCAACTTACCCTGGACAATTCAAAGTATCAACATATAGCCTGCTGCAGTACACAGACTATGACCCGCTGATATCTACATAAGATTCCTAACTATATTTGAGGAACTACATATTGCCAAAAATGCCTTTACAATGGGGAATTTCAACTACTCCTCAATATACTGGAATACCCTACCTCCAATGTCAGGTATGCCCTGGGATTCTTCAACTTAAAAATAACAATTCCCTAGTTAACACATCCAATATGGAACATAATATTCTTGAACTTGTCCTAACTAATATAACCACTATATGTACCACCACTTTAGTCCCTCCGTTCCTAGCTAAGTCTGACCATAATCATGTAACCTTCATTGTTAAAATCTCTAAAACCCTTTCAGTCAATAATTCTAAATTCAAGGACTTCAGGTTGATAGACCTCCTCCAACATTTTAAACATCTATCCAAATTCATATGTAGCATCACCAGACCTGACACTGGAACAGCTGCTCCTTCTGCAAAGATCTGCTCCTACATAGATATGTACTTAGAAGTTTGACATGCCCTATAGAGTCAAATATAATGGGAAGTTTAAGAGCAAACCACCTTGAGAGTCCACAACCTTAAATAAACTCTAATAAGAGAAAAAAAAGTCTTAAATCACACAACACATTTAAAATTTCATATATTAAAGAATGCATTATGAATATCAGTAAGGAACTAAAAGCTGCTTATCAGGGCTAGAAAAGAAAATCATACTCTTTGATTATCAAGTATTTTTAATGACATCAGAAAACTATGAAATAACACCCAGCAGTGTTCTGAACTCCAAAATGGTACCGCCACTCAGATTCAGTAAAAATAAATATTATAGCAAACAAATTGAATGTAAACTTTACTTCTGAAGCAGATATCTTAGTTATACAAATTCTAGAAACCCTTACACCTACCCTTACACCTCTTAATATTACAAAGGAAAACTACTAAAGGTACTCTGTAAAACAAAAACTGCTACTTTCTATGGATCATGATTATTTATCATGATACCTACTAAATAATACCAAATACACCCCTGTGGCGTCCCTACTTAAACTGTTTACCAAATACACCCTGTGGAGTCCCTACTGAAACTATTTAACCTTATCTTTACTACAGCATTTGACCCTGAAGTATGGCAAGCCTCAGTCCGGATGCCCAAACAGTAGAGCAGCTCCACAGTTGACCAAGGAAACTATAGAGTCATTAAACTGATTAGTCTGATTTACAAAGCCATGCAATACATCACCCCTGACCCTTCACATGGCAGTATGCCTAAACCATTCACATATTAGGGTACTTAACACCCCTTCCCTGATAGGACCACTACTCAAGACAAATCATGTCTGTTAGATTTTTTTATTGTTTAGTAAATCAGAAAAGAACGTTGTTTCCTTTTCAAAAGCGTTATTCATTTATTACTCTATTTATCTTTGTTGACTGGGAAAGTCCAACTTAGTAGAACTAATTTTCAACAGAGGCCCAGGGAGAAAAGCTCCATCACAGTACATTTATATTAACATTTATATTAACAAGTGAATTGCAGACAGTTCTCAGAAAAACAACAGTTACATTTCTCATGAAATAGCAAACAGAATTACAAGACAGGTATATACAGCAAAAGTATTTACATAGGTTCATAGGTTCATACTAGGCTATCTGCCCTAGGGCATTTATAAGCCTAGCCAGAGTGTGTTTGGCTTTCGCCACCCATTTTAAATTAATTTTGCTATGCCCTTTTTCGAGGTTAGTATACTGTGCCTCTGTCTAACAGTGACACAGAAGTGATACCTGGGGTAAACCTACGATCTCCCATCCACTCATCAAGAGTCCTCTTGAAGAGAGTCAATGAGGGACTCTGCCTAACCTGGACTGGGATTTTATTCCAGAGTGAAGGGAGCCTCTGGGTTATGAATCTGTCCCTCCAGCATGTCCTATTTATTTCAGTGCTGAGGTTCAAGTCTCTCAAGCGTAGCTCGATGGGATTTGGATTTTCTGAGGTGCAGCATGTCCATTAATTCCGGGTTGGACATGGCTTTATACGTCAGGCACAGATCGCCTCTGAGCAGGCGGTATGCCACTGAGTAGAGCTGGAGTTTCTTTAACCGGGCAGCATATGGCATCTGTTTGAGCCCTTTGATCCTCTTGGTAAGGTACTTTTGGGGTCTTTCCAGTTGCTGCAGGTGTCTGGTAAGGTACATCCCAAAAGGGGCATTGTACTCAATTATGGGCCTGATGAGGGATGAGTAAAGAGGCAAGATGACCTCCCCTGATCTAGATGTGAATCCCTTCATGATTAGGTGGGCTATATAAAATGTTTTTCTAACCACTTTGGCCACGTGGTTGTCAAATGAGAGATTGCTATCAACTTGGGTCCCCAGGTCCCTAATTACTTCTTCTGTACTTAATGGATTACCACCTATGTAGTAATTTGTGGGCACTTTCTTTTTGCCAAAGGGGATGACTATACACTTTTTGGCATTTGGCTTGAGGCCATGGCTCTGGCACCAGTTGTCTGTTTCTATGAGGCCCTTTTGGAGGATGCTTGTGTCGGCTGGAGAGTCGATTATGGCGCCCAGTTTGCAGTCATCTGCAAACTTGGTCAGCCACAGTCCTTCCGTGTTGGCCTGTACCTCAGAGAAATATTTACCGAACAAGAGAGGTCCCAGGACTGAGCCTTGTGTGACGCCACTTGTAACTGGTTTGGAGTCTGACATGGCTCCAGCAATTCTAACCATGTGGGTTCTGTCCTTGAGCCAGTTTGCAACCCATCTAGTGACATAGGGGTTTTTATTTAAGCTGGTGAGCTTATCTATAATGCCCGAGTGGGGTATTGTATTGAAGGCTTTTGTGAGGTCCAGGTAGGCTGTGTGGACCACCTTCCCCTCATCAATGGCCTTGGTGACTGTTTCAAAGAAATTGACCAGGTTTAAGAGGCAGGATCTGCCCTTAAAGCCGAACTGGGTAGGATCCAGTGTCTGTAGGTCCCCAATATCTTTATTTATGAGGTCCATGATGATCCTTTCCATAGCTTTGCAGACCAAGCTAGTCAGGCTTTTGGGGCAATAGTTTCCAGGATCCGTTGAGGCACCACCTTTGTGGAGAGGGACCACTGTTGCTGTACGCCACTCTTTGGGTACATATCCTGTAGTAAGGCTGAGATTGAACAGTAATTTTATGTTTGGGTTTAGCTCTTCTTGGAGTTCATGTAGGACGCAGCCCGGGACACCGTCTGGTCCCATTGATGCCGTGTTTTTTGCTTTGGAGAGGGCAGCTCTTACCTGAGCATCTGAGATGTCAGGGGGGCAGCACTCTGCTGGGATAGATATTTGCCCTTTTGGTGGGGGGGGTTGCGTTGAACCTGTCAGCTAGGATGTTGGCAATGTCTGTGGGTTCGATGTATTTTTTGTCATTTTGGACTAATTCAGAGCATATCTGGGAATTCCCACCCAGGTTCCTAACATAACTAAAGAAAGCCTTGTGATTATCCTTAGTGTCCTGTGCAATTTTTCTCTCGAAGATGGCCTTAGGCGATTTTATGAGTGCCCGTAGTTTTTTGCTAATACTGATCAGAGATGCCTTCCCTTTTTGGGATTTTGCTCTATCATGTAGTAGCTTCCTCCTTCTATTGTATAGTTTGTTTATGGCTGGGGTCCACCAGACAGGACGTCTGCCTTTGGAGGATTGGGTCTTGGTTTTATTTGGGATTGCATGATCCATGCATTCCTGAAGGTGTTCATAGAATAAAAGAACATCAACAATTATACATCTATACAGTTGTCCAGCTGTAAAATCATGCAGAAATAAATGGACTGATACTGTATAAGGGAAAACATTATTGTAAAGAAGTTTAATGTTCTTGCGTTTTAGTAAAGAAAGAGTAAAGAAATAAAGGTCTTCAGTAAAAGAGATTTATTGGATCAAGGAGCTAGCATTTCAGCAAATATGTTTGCATGACTTATAGTTATACATGCGTATGTGTGTGTGTGTGTGTGTGTGTGTGTGTGTGTGTGTGTGTGTGTGTGTGTGTGTGTGTGTGTGTGTGTGTGTGTGTGTGTGTCTGCGTGTGTGCATGTGCATATATTTGTGTGTGTGTGTGTGTGTGTGTGTGTGTGTGTGTGTGTGCGCATGCGCGCGTGTGTGTGTGTGTGTGTGTGTGCGTGTGTCAACACTCACGTGCACGTGTGTGTTTGCATGTGTGTGTGTGTGCATGTGTGCATGTGCATGTGTGCATGTGTGTGCATGTGTGTGTGTGTGTGTGTGTGTGTGTGTGTGTGTGTGTGTATGTGTGTGTGTGTGGGTGTGCATGTGCATGTGTGTGTGTGTGTGTGTGTGTGTGTGTGTGTGTGTGTGTGTGTGTGCGCGCACATGTGCATGTGCATGTGTTTGTTTGTATATGCACTTATTTTAATATTTATCACTCCAGTTTACTATCCAAGCAGCAAAGTATTGATCTTAATCTCCCCTCCACCATAGGAGTCTACCTCTTTTACTCAAAAAAGTCCTTTCTTAGTTCAGAGTAATTTAATGCCTTTCTTCCACATGGCCAATGGTGATGTGCTATTTTGTGGGGGTTGAAAAAACACAGAGCTAGCTGCAAGCTTCAGCTATATTGCCCTGATCCAGCATTCCTTTCATCATCTTGGTCCCAGCTCTAGCTATCCCTTATTTGCTCAATGCTACCCTAACACCACATCATCCTGATGTCTATTTCCTTGAGTGTACTGCTATTGCTTAACTTGTCAGTTAATAATCCATTGACCTTCTGAAGGACAGGACTTAGCCTACCTGTCAATGTACTACTCAGGTGACCTAGTGGAAGGGGAAGGCAGGAAAATTTAGTCTGGCAGAAGCTTCCTTTGAGCACAATTTGCATGTCTACAATATGTGTTTATACAGGCTTTTGCTGGGGTCCCCCCCCACATCCCTTAGATACACTGGCAGGTAAATTGGAAGTGATACTCCAAATTGTCATTTGGAGCATATGTGTGTTTATGTGTCTGTGTGTACGCACTTGCGAAGTAAGTGTATGTTTCCACCTTGAGATAAATTAATATCCTGTCCAGAATGCAATATGCACTTCATTTAATAGAATAGGCACTTCACCTCCATGACCTTGAATATGATACAAGAGGTATTAGAAAATGAAAAATAATTTATCTCTAAGATGTATTTCCAAAAATATGTTCTAATAAAATTTTCACCATTCATTTTGCAAGAAAGTGTTCTGAAATATTTAACATTTACCAGAGCTACAACAAAAGCCACATATTCAATCAGCTGAGACTTCAGTTCAGAATTGTACCTATCATATGGTGCATTAGAATAGGAACACCCCTATCATGTTGAACTTTCATGTCAGTAAAAGGACATAATTCCAAATATATTGTGTATAGACAGAGTACAGAGCCATCTGACATTCCTAGCCTCAAGTATGATTGTGCTGCATCAGTAAAGGAAAAGACACACCAAAGGCACAAAGGTCGATGTGAACTTAAAATCACCATGAACCAAAATAGCACTCTCTCTAACTGAGAGTTGAACAAAGTTTTACTTTGCATGCTGAACTACTGATACAGACTTTGGAAAAATATCTTAACTTTTGACAATAAAGCTTAACTTTTTTTTTTCGCTGATGGCTAATTTAAATTTTCTACTGTACTGTCAAAGAAACTTTTACTGAAGCCAGTGATGGTACAGTGTTATCGCTTCAAGCACAAAAGCACAAGCAACCCTCTGAACAAATGCAAGTTAACCTAAACACACACACACACACACACACACACACACACACACACACACACACACACACACACACACTGACCCATACACACAGGACTGAAGTTAAGCAGCTGTTGTCATAGCTCAACTTCTAGCTAAGCTGTCAGACTGTTTCCTAGTGTAGTACAGCACCCTAAAATTTATTATCTGGAACAGTTTCCCTCTTTGTCCTACCCCTGCAAAGACCCTGGCAGGGAATACAATGAATTGGTACTTTCCTGAAAATTTACCAAAACAAGATTAAATGTTGCAAGTTGTGGAAAAATATATTTCCACAGCATACAAAGGGAAGATTTCTGCATGCCACCGTAAGATATCAAGTCCAGACTTGCTGCATTTTAGATGACAGACTAATATCCATAATCTGATGATTTTGTGAAAGCAATGTTTCAGTATGATTCTACTTGACACCCCTGGGGGTGGGTTTGGCATGATGCCTGCGGTCTTTACCTCACAGACATAAGATACAGGGTTTGATTCTAACCTCAAATCATTAGCTAGGCTTAAAATGGTCATTTAGGGCAGTTAGCCTAGTATTTACCTATGAACTACTTTATTAAATTAGACTTTCATGGCGGCCATACTGTTCCTCATTGGGTAGGGCTGGTATGATGCAAATTGACATACTAAAGCCTTGTGTGACCCCTCACATCTGCTACACAGTGGGGTAAGGCTTTGTATATGGCCATATCCCACTGCATAGTTACAGATCTTTGTGCATTTAGCACATATGGAAATGTCATCCCTAAGAACATACACAGTTTTAACAGCACAGACTAATAATAGCCACATAAATACTGACCTAAAAATGTGCATCTACATTTGGTGTAGTGCATCTGACAACATTGACATCCCTTCAGTGCTGATGTGCATGCAAAGCTAAGCAGCAACATCAACACATTGTTTAAAAAAAACTCTTCCACTGAAAGAAAACAATCCTACCCTACTGGCAACAGAACTCCCTGCAGTTCAGGCAAACTGAAACAACAACCAAACGTTCCCCCTATCTACAGTGATGCAGCACAGTGACTGCCAATGGAAACTCCCACAGCAAAAGCTATCCTCTTTAATATAATATTTTAATTCTCCTTGCCCCACTATCATGAAATATTTTGATGAATTGCTGCGTGGTATGACAGAAGACAGTACCATACCATACCATACCATGCCATACCATAACCATACCAAACTATACCACACCATAATAGTGTCATACCATACCACACCATACCATAGCATACTATACCATACTATACCATGCCATTCCACACAATTATCACACCATTGTCATACCATGCCATACCATGCCATACCATACCATACCATAACATAACATACCATTGCCATATCATGCTACACCATACCATACCATACCATACAACATACTATATCATACCACATCACTGTCAGATCATACACACCATTGTCATACCATACCACTGCCATACCATGCCATACTACTGCCATGTCATACCATACCATACTAAACTATAACATACCATGATATTGCCATACCACACCATACCATACTATAACATATCGTACTACACCATTGTCATACCATACCATACCATGCCATACTATTGCAATACCATACTATGCCATACCATACCATATCAAACTCTACCATACTATAATATTGCCATGCCATACCATTGCCATACCATACCATATCATACCATACCATAACCATACCACACCATACCATACCACACCATACCATACTATACCACAGCACACCATACCATACTAAACTATACCATACTGTACTATTGCCATGCCATACCATTGCCATACCATGCCATGCCACACCAAGTAGCTGTTCCCTGCCACACTTGCTAACTTAACAGACAACAATTTGTCAAGTGCAGTGAAATGCCATAACTTGAATGCAGGGAAATGCTATAACATATCTCTCTAGCTCTATCTATATATATATATATATATATATATATATATATATATATTTATATATTGATATATATATATATATATATATATATATATATATATTTATATATTGATATATATATATATATATATATATATATATATATATATATATATATATTTATATATTGATATATATATATATATATATATATATATATATATATATATATATATATTGATATATATATATATATATATATATATATACACACACACACACACACACACACACATGCATGCACACACACACACACACACACACACACACACACACACACACACACACATACTGTAGGTAGGGGAAAAGTTTGGGTGTTGCTGTAATTTGATTTCCTATGTCGTAGTTAAATCTGACTATGTTGAAATCCATAATACTGCAATGAAAAATTCACAAGTCAGGAATGCTAAAGACCAGAAAGCTGAAACGTGTTGAATGACAAGTCTTATTATTTCTAACATGCCTCAGAAAGAGGGAGGTCAAGTATGGATATTTGATTATCTTGTCTTCGGTTAATGGCTTGCAACCTTTTCATCACAACATTGGGATCTTCAACATAGTCAGGTTCAGCTATGCCATAGTAAACCCCATATTATATCTGCTGTGATATTGGTGTACAATGTGCACCAATATATGTTTCAAAGACTTTGCCATTCCTTTGTGTGCTAACTATCATGATCTTGATCTATGTCTGAGTCACATTTATGATGGATAGCATATTATAGTGCACAGAATGCAGTTATACAACTGCACACTCTGATTATGAATATCCTGGCCTTTCTGTAAACATTTGCAAAGTGATGTGAAGAACAATTAATGTTTTAGATGCTGTCGATTGTATGGTATATATTTTCAGCATAAGTGTATCTTCCATTAATAAAGATATTCTCAATGAGCTGGCATTTTATTTGAGAGAGGGTGCACAGCTGAAATTTTCCTAGATTATGTAACAAGGCAAACAATCTCTAAGTTTTAACTGTGCTTACTATAAGATCAAAGTATTGTGGGTTTTATTATCTTGGTTAGTCAGGTCATATTGCAGTTATCGATGAATAGTTTAATTGAATGATGAACTCAGAGCTGATTAATTAGTTATGTTATGATTTAGAAATGATTTCATAGAAGTAAGCAACTGTGCTTGTTTCATTTAATTTCAAAAAGTTTAAAATAAGGCATCATACCAGGCTGGACAAAATTTTTAAAAATTGTTATTCTCTAGAAAAGTTGCTAGAACATGCCAACATCCTATTTTTTTCCTTGACATCCATTATGGTTTAGTCTTTATGCAACATTTTGTGCCCTACAATGAACTGTGTTGAGACATGAGAATATTTGTCACCAAGATTGCCAATAATATATCACAATCCCCCAGATTTACTAATCTTCCAAGCAAGACTAGCTAAGGCCTACACGGAAGTGGCCGTTTAGGAGCAGGACAGCAGCGAGCCATGCATATTAATGAAGAGCTCCTAATCTTACACAAAGTGCGTAAGAGTGCAGGGGGCGTGTCTGAGAGCAGAGCTCTCAGAATATACACACCCCTGCAATGAAGAACAACAGAAAGAGCTAAAAGAATGAGCAAAACAGCTCATAGGTGTCCGCATACCCCCAGCAACACCCTCCCACGTGTACAAGAGCAATAGTAAACACAAACAATATAAAGATACTTTTTTTTATGAAACAGATTAAATTTTACCATAGGTGTGTGGGTTTGCCCATCGCTTAGCTATAGTTAATTCAACTTAAATGGCAGAAGAGGATAAACAGGAAGATATATGCAAATAAAACAGTATAACAATAGTGTAGTGGGCAGAGCATTTGCCATACGAGTAATCATTCTTGGCTCGAGTTTCACTACAGCACATTCCATTTTCCATGTCAAATCACGTTATGACCAATATTTTTAGTTGCATAGCTTACTAAATAACATATATTTGTGAACTGGAGTACTGTATTAAATGCAGATGTGAGCTGTCAGTGTCATAATTTTGCAAAGTCCACAGATAATCATAGGAATCCGGGATAAAATGGAAGGTAAAATGTGTAATGAATGATAACTCCATACAGCTTCCAAATCTCCCCACCTCCCCAAGAACCATTAGACATCACTGTCTAAATTAGTGCAGTGGTAAGTGGGAGTAAGCACTAGTAAGCAAGTGTAAGCACTACTAAGCAGTAGTAAGTGGGAGTAAGCATATGTAAGCACTAGTAAGTGGGTTTAAGCCTGTTTGCATGGGGGTAAGCAATGCACACACAGGTTACGCAATATTGAAGCTATCTCTCTTAAGCATCATTAACCAGAGGTTAACAGTGCTTACCCTCACACAAACCCGCTTACAAGTGCTTAAAAATGGCTTAATCACTCTGTATCCAACGTCCCTTGTTCTGCTCATCAATAAAATAAACAGCCTTGCAGGTCTTGAACCCTATACACTTTAGTCACTGTAGTTAACCACCAAGCCATCACAGCAGTACATAAGAATGAGGTATCACCAAACAAATCCTCACTATTGTAAAATCAAACTGAACATGTGAAAGAAATCAGTATACAGTCATATGTTCTATAACCTACTACATAACATAAGTATGTGAATTGGAATACAGAAGTAAGCCCAGATGTGAGGTGTAATTGTAATAGAGTGTTGAAGTCTCCTATTAAACACAAGGACCCCATACAGTGTACATACACATGAATCATGGATACCAGACATATATATATATATATATATATATATATATATATATATATATATATATATATATATATATATATATATATATATATATATATATATATATATATGATGTAATGAATAATAAATCAATGCCAAAAAGCAAATATAATGCAAAGTAAATATTAAGCAATGCTAAGCATTGCACAGGCCAGCTTAGTTGGTGTAAGCAATGTGTAGGCCAGCTAACTCAATTTACCCAGTGGTATACCCCTTTAAACAATGCCAACCATAGGTAAGCAGGTTTGCCCATAGCTTAGCCATTTCAAAATGGGCCAATCACGGCAAAGTGCAGGAATTCATTCCTACTTAAACAAAACAGGTGGGAATACATCTCATAACTGGTTGTAGCTTCCCCTTGCAGACACCATGTCAGAAAGGGGAGAGGGAGGGCACTTTTGGGTACAGCGCTGGGGCATCCAGGAGTCCAGAGTCATGGCAGGACTCCTTGTCAAAGACCATGAGCATAGACTGCTGCAGGGCCAGTACCAGGGTTCCCAATATAAGGCAGAAGCCTGGGACCATCTCGCCCATGACCTCACCAGTGCCACTGGCATACCCCAAACTGGTGAGCAGGCCAAGCATCACTATGCTGACCAGAAGCGGAATAAGTGGGATCTCATGGATCAGTAGATACAAGAGGCTAGGATGGCAGGGGATGTCCCAGTTGTGTGTAAGTATCACTCCACTGCCTGTTTAATAATTGCAAGTTCATGTATATTATGGATAGATATGGCTAAATATTCTTCTTATGTCTTTCACAGCGGCAAGTGAGTGGGCCATGAACCAGGAGGCCCATGGATGTCACCTGCAGAGATTGCAAGGCAGGTTAGTAATACTCTTGCATGTACTGTCATAGGAAATAAATTTAAAAGCATTAGTAAGTTAATTGCCAGTATAAAATCTGCATTATTTAAGGCAAGTACTGTATACACCAGAGAATATGGCAGGAAGAGTCTCATATAGTTTGTATGTAAATAAAAGCATAATAGCGTGACAATAAAGGTCTAACTGCTGGACTGTATGTGTATACTCTGGTATCATGTGGTAATGTAGATTTGCAATCACCTAATAGTACTGTTGTATTAAGCACTATTACCCACACTGTGCAACATAAATAGAATGTGTAGGAAGGTCTGTATATGACTGGTGTAATCCTCAGAGGTCATTTAGTACAACTGAGAGAGACATAGCCAGAAATCAGTGAAAAGACAGACATCAAAATCCGAATAGCACACGCAACTGAAACGTGAACTGTTGTGTTCATATCACACACAGCCATGGTTCGAATCTTGGGAGTGGTAGTAGTCTGCATACAGAATCATACCCCACAACTTTACAGATTTGTCCAGAATGTCCAGTATATTGGCCCATATCTGCTGCCTGTCACTCTGTTCCCCTAAAAATCAGTGGGATGATCACAGACATATAGGCAGCAAACAAGAAATACAACTGATTGTCACATATCTATAAGAACAAACCTGTCACTCTAGCAACTCCCCAAACTGTTATGAGAGTAATAAGCCAAGTATGTCCTATCTACACCTTGTCAAGCTTTGACCAGAGTGTGTACATAACAGAGTGAGATGTATGTGCATAATACTAATGTGAAATCTGGTACTTTGTGTGACAACATTCAGGTAGTGCTAACAAACATTGCTCCTACAGGTACATTGGATACGAACACTGTGCCGAGAAATAAAAGCTTGATATCCTGTATTGGTACTGTTTACTCTGGAATTGTATGGAACTGTGAGTGTTGCAGTTCCTCTGAATAATAAGGTATCACTGATCACTGTCACCCACACTGTGCTACATAATATAACTGTAGGAAATCCTGTATAAAAGTGTTGTAAGTCACTAAAGGTTGAAGAGGGCAATAGTCTACATATGTCCTGATTCACCTGCATGTGGTGAAGGCATGGCCAGAGTCTGTGCAAAAAGAGATGGACAGGTATGTGCATAACATCAATCTGGAATCTGGGAGTATGTGTAGAAACAGTTAGTGTCAACAAACAATTCTTCCACAGGTATACCAGGTAAGAGTTGTATACTGCAGGTAAAACCAGTTCATGTATAAAGACGTCGACAGCCATATCAATGTCCAAACTAAGGCAATAGGGTAGTGTAATAATACTTCTAAGGTACAGATAACAGCACTGACTAGGAAAGTAATGCAAACTACAGGAATATACTAGTTAATTGAACCCCCCCCCACCATATCTCCAACAATACACTAAATACCCATCTCAAATGGTACATGATGACTCCACTGTTATGTTGGGACATATGTCCTATTGGCTGATAATTATTTAAATCTGTTTCTGTGCATGTGTTATGTTGAAATACTCCAACATTGGTGGCATGGTGCCATCAATGTACTTGCATGCTGTTGTTATTACCACTGTGGTTCCATATATGCATGTGTTCCATTTGCTATGCAATTGTTCCATATCTGGTGTCTGGGTTAATGGGAATATCTATGGATGCTGTTATACCTAAACCTGGAACGTGTTGACTATTACTAACACATATATGTTGATACACCATAAACACCATGGCATGTATGGGAATGCGGGTCCCAGCGGACCCACCTGTCCCACCTCAGCTGGCCGTGGCACCGGGCAGCAGCACATCTGGAGCTCAACCCAGGACCTCCTCATCCATTGGTCCTGCACCACCTTTGTGTGGAACCACCTCAGGGATGGGGGCTCACCCCCCCCAGGAGCAGCCATAGACAGGAACCTGTCACCCATTGCTAGGTCAGGATAATGGTGCGCAGAGAGCTCAGTCAGCAGTTTGGAGATCATCTACTCCAGCTCAAGGGCTGTGTGTCATGACTAGAGGGAAAGCCTGGATCTCCAACTCAGCCCCCAGCACAGCCAACTTCAGGGCTGTGAAGGTGCAGTGGCGACTGCCCATGGGTGGGGATCTCAATCCCACTGTTTCCACTAGGGGGCTCATGGGCTTTTGATTTCCCAACACCCCTTCCCATCAAGGTGTTTACCCCCCACATGTGTCATATACCGCCCCTGTATGGGTCTTGTTTGTCTCATCTGTTCAACTACCCAGCCTACCTCCCAAAATATACCTACTATCCGTCCCTAACATCCCACTCTCACCTTAAAAAAAAAAGGCAATCTGTTCCCCCAAAAAAATCTTGCCCCATACATAGCTTTCCATTTCACACGTGTCCACTGTTCACATGTAATCTGGTCTAATTGACCTCACAACATATTATTTTTGTCCTCATCCCTCTCTCAGGGGTTTGAGTGTCCAAATCTACATCCAAACTCAGTGTACATGCACAGCTGTTGCTGAAGAAGAAATGGGCAGCTATGGACCTTTCTTACACCCTCCTGCACATCCCTAGCTATCTTCCCCACTGTCTTTCCCTCTTTGTGCCCCTTTTTCACCACTTTCCTATCAACCCTTTTTTCTTTTCTTTTAAAGAAATTAGATCAAGGTTAAGCGAGAGTAAGCACTTTTAAGCAGCAGTAAGCGGGTTTAACCTTGTTTGCACAGGGGTAAGCAATGCCTACAAAAGTTAAGCAATTTAGAAGCTAAATGAGTATAAGAAACTGTAACCAGAAATTAGCAATGCTTACCTCCACACAAACCCACTCAACTGCTTAAAAGTGCCTTCATCACTTGTTCTGCCCAGCAACAAAATAAACAGCCTTTGCAATGCTCGAACCCAGGACCCTGCACATCATAGCCAAAGTAATTTACCACAGAGACATGTCAAACACACATAACCTTGATTTTTTCACAAACATATCATCCAGCCCAGTCACTCAACAGTACAGGAAATGTATTTCAACATGTAGCTGTATATGTGTGTGTGTATATATATATATATATATATATATATATATATATATATATATATATATATATATATAGATATCTAAATAGATATAACATATATATATATATATATATATATATATATATATATAAACATATATACACACATATGCATACATCTATAAATATGTCTACATCTATATGTCTATATATATATATATATATATATATACAGCAATATATATATATATATATGTGTGTGTGTGTGTGTGTGTGTGTGTGTGTGTGTGTGTGTGTGTGTGTGTGTGTGTGTGTGTGTGTGTGTGTGTGTGTGTGTGTGTGTGTGTGTGTGTGTGTGTGTGTGTGTGTAAGCATATATATATATTTACATAGGTATATCCAGACATACATCTATAGATATAAAAGGGGACATAAAAACATATATGTCCACATACACTGTTAATGTGGTTGAGGGGGCCCAAACAACATATGTCTTATACGTATAGATATCCCCCACAGCCAAACATGTCTGCCCTGCAATACATTACCAACTGTTGCACATCCCATAACCAGGGCCTGACACAACATGGGCACAAGATGTTAACAGTACTCCATCCCAACTGTATGATGTCAGGCTGGTATCAGTAGCATATCATGCAGTACAGACTGGCTACCATAGGGAATGTACAATGTGGAAGCAATCAACATTTCTAGAGTACATATACACAGATACACACATATATATATATATATATATATATATATATATATATATATATATATATACATATATATGTAACTACACATACACATACAGAGATGTGTATAGGAAGATACATATGTAGAAGGTGCACACAATACGAAACAGCCACTATGCCTACAGTTGCCACCTTACCAATTGGACACTGTATGAGCCACCCATACAAATGACAATTGTTGCCTACAACATATACCCACAGAGAGGTCAAAGGATATAACACCACACACAGGTTTGCATACATAGGAAAGCTTTATTTGTGTACTATTGCAGTTGTATATGCCATGTCATATAGCTGTTTAGACACAGACATACATATAAACAGAGTAATGCAACTGTGAAACAGTTATATTAATACAGTAGTCTTGAAAGGTTTAAATATGTTGCTGTCCAGGCCGAGGCCTTCAAGTAGTACGATAGTAAAGACAGACTGGGTCATAGAACACCAACCAATCAACAGTAAGTAATGCAGATGTAAAGTCCAGCAGCCTCTATCTACACTCTGTACACAATCCCTAGGGGGTAAAGACCTCAGCTGACACAATGAGATGTATCTGTTACATAACAAGGCATAACTGACACCATCACAATCACACTGACAAACAGAACAGTCTATATGGCAGGAAGCAGTAGGCCTGCATTTACCCAAGGTGAATTGTATGGTAATGTGCATCCAGATACCTTAAGGCAGCTTACCCCTGATACCCCCACATGTAACAGCCTAGGTTAGTTCTGGTGCAGCCCCCCAGACTCAATAATACAGGGCCATATACCACTGTTACACACACTGGCCTCTGGAGTGCATAGGGGCACGCATGCATTGTGTAAGTGAAGCCCACAAATATAGGGACCCAACCCCACAATATGTATAAGGGACACAACAGCAGTGGACTGATGGCAGGAATGGCAGCATGACATACTCACAGCCCACTAATAACAACCCCTGACAGCATGTCATATGTACAAAGCCTGGTATGTAGGCGGAGGACAGAGGCTGGAACACAGGCCCATATGTGTAACACTGTTGTCATACACTAAGCAAGTTGCTGGTGTTACAGGATAGTCTGCATCATACCCTTAGTCAGGAATATGAAGTTAGAAACAGAAATGGATGTAGCCATGTACTGATAGCACTAAACACACACACTACCAGTGATATATCTGCCACAAAACCTTTGGGGTGGACAGACAAAACATAATAGGCACACCTCTGGCCATCAAGTGGATAGGGTCACAGTTGAGAGCTATGCAGACAGACTGCATTCCAAGTTAAACTAGTATGTACACACAAACCCTGTAACACTGGTGCTATGCAATGCATACAAAAACACTACTCACACTCTGTCTGTACTTCTGGAACCTCCTACAAATATGTAGCTGGTCTGAGTGTGCAGGTTCTCCTGTAAGAGGTATCACTACCTGCTGTCTGTAACACTGCTGCCCACATACAGGAAAGATGTCCATCATACAGGAAAGGTAAAGGGACCACACCCAGATGATTTAGGGATTTATAGTAGTTGTTTGCTATGACAGTGGTAATTGGAAGTACTACACAGCATGTTGCATAGCAAGTGGAGGACACTGATTGGTGCAGAGGCCATCACCTGATCATGTGTATCACCTACAAAAGCAATCTATGCAAAGAAGCTCATTCCATTTACTGGAGAGAGTGAGAGAGACTGAGAGAGAGAGAGAGAGAGAGAGAGAGAGAGAGAGAGAGAGAGAGAGAGAGAGAGAGAGAGAGAGAGAGAGAGAGAGAGAGAGAGAGAGAGAGAGAGAGAGAGAGAGAGAGAGAGAGAGAGAGAGAGAGAGAGAGAGAGAGAGAGAGAAATCAACAGGTATGTGAAGTATATATTTATGTAACTGACCATAGTTCTTGGTCGATAATAATGGGATAGATGATGTGGAATTATTTATGTGTGCCTCCAGGTGTTGTTGTAATGATGTTAAGCTGAACAACTGCTAAGGACAATAGAGTCTGTCCCTGTGGGTAGTGGGTTATACCCATCAACTGTGCATAGCAGCACTGACTGATAAGATGTAAGCCATCATAGTGTGTATTGTGTAATGGGAAGTATGTACATTTCTCTGGCCAATAGCTGGTGGTGGAAGTAATTACATAATGATAGACACGTGTTTTCCACTTCCCACCTCTTGCAGGATACTCAGGTTAACCTGTATTGTATAGGTGTGTAATAGGGTTATATGATTTTTTAAATGATGGTTATTTATTTTATCTTTTATAGAATGATGTCTTATTGATTATTTAATCAATTATATACTCTATTTGTTAGAGTTTTTAAACTAGTACATAGGAAAGACAAATGTGATATGCAAGTATTTTGATACAGAATTTTGTCATATATACTTTTTATTATCCATTGACCAGTACACAATTTATACTGAAGTTGTTATTTATATATAATTAATATGGTATTCATACCTTTAGAAACAACAAGTTGTATTTCTTGTTATGGCTTTAAGTGGTTAATTAATTGATTGACTGGCCTATCCCATGATATAAATAGAAGGGATGGCTATACTACACTTGTAACTTGATAAAGCCTGGGATACACCAGGCGAAAGCGCTTGTTTTTATCTGTGGTTTTTCAAATTAAAGCATTTCGTCTTTTTCCATTGGAGTTTGTCTCTTGGTATCAGCACTGAAGACTACCATTTAATTTTCAAGATTTTTGTGATTCTGAATGTAAATTACATTCACGGACAGCAGTTTTCGAGTGTTTGGTGGCTTTCTACACAGGTTTCCTGTGCTTTTTGGGTTTTTATTTGTTCCTTGGCAGTTCCGTTTTTTCAGTTAGTCCATGGCAGAAGTTCCGGATACTGTGGATTGCCTACAGACACCAGCGTTGCTGCGTGACGAGCCTGAAGAGGCACCTGTAACACGGAAGGAGTTCAACCGTGTTCTGCAGCTGTTAACACAAATCAGCAATGCTATGAGTAACAACAACGATGTCCGGAACACAACGATTCCGGGAAATCAACAGCATGAAGCGTTATTGAATAGGGGCATGGACAATATTCAGGAGCCGAACGGCGCTGGAAGTAATCAAGGTTTTTTAACCATAACAACAGCTACGGGGAATACTAGCAAGGAGAAGGAACGTAACAAAACTACCGCTCCCTGTAATTCCAATGGAGGAACTTTTAACTTTAAAGCTTGGACTGAGTTCCAACCGAGCTTTAAACAAGGTACTGTAACCACCAGTTTTAACAAGTTGGACTCTAATTTTGATGAGTTCAATAAGAAACTTTACATATACAAAAATACACAGTTGGAGATTAATTACTTATCTGAATGTCTTAAGGTGCAAAGAGTACCAAAAGGTTTACGTGTGTATAAATTTCCTAATGGAGCTAAACTTGGCTCAGACCTGCATGCACAACTAGTTGATTTGTTTAATCGAACTGGTCTTGAAATGTTGGAACTTATGATAAATGATTATCAGAATAAAGCTAATAGCATTCTAAATGAATTAACTGAATTAAATGACACCATTGTCAAGCATAGGAACTTTCTTGGTTATAAAAAGAAATATGACGATGTGTTCCTAGAGGTAGACCAGCACTGTTTAAAAGTTTTAGAAAGGAAAACTAGGAAGTTGGAAAGGGACCTTCAGGAATACAGGGATGGTAAGGCATATCCTTCACTTATGAGTCACAACTCAAACACATTAAATAATGCTAATGTAGATAATGTTGGAAGATATGACAACAACACCAGTACCCCAGACATGGACCCTCCTAGGAGAAGTGAACGGCTGGCCCAAAAGGGTGGTAATAGCTCCCCTCATTTTTTTCAATTTCCCCAGGGCAGACCGATGGGGAGGAATCAGGCACCATTTCAACAGAACTGGGGGAGAGGACGCAGACAATAATGTCTCTTGGTGAAGTATGTGATGATATAAATCATCAACTTAACACCCCGGGTTCGCTAGAATTTGATTATGATCACATACAAAGACACATAGATTTGGCAATGGACTACTCGGGGGAGGGAATACATAACATTTCCATGGGTGAACACTCCCTCTATGGAGGGAGTATGGATGTTAGTAACAACTGTAAGGTTATAACTAGTAACAACCTAAACCTTTACAATTTCACTTGTTTAGACATCACCTCAGATTTTTTTGACTTGTTCGTTAAAGGTTTTCAATTTGTCCCTGCTAAATCATCTAACCTATCCAAACTATTAGTGGAACTGAAGCTATTTATTAGAAATTTAAATTTGTCTATCTATTTTAAAGGGCAAAATGTTACCGACAATTCTTTACATAGAAGTAGTATTTTTAATCCACCCACTCACCCGAGTCTGAGAATTTACGAAGAATTAGTGGAAAAAGAACTTAGAAGGAATTGTGGCATGCCATGCAATTCTAGGATGGTTAATTTTGATAGGAATTTGGAAGAAGTAGTGAATATCCTGAAAGATAACAAGACCCGAGTTATGAAAGCTGATAAGGGTGGGGGTGTGGTGTTGATGCAACAGTTTGATTATGAGAATCATATTCAAGAAATATTGCAAGATTTTAACACTTATGAACAAGTATCAAAGAATGAAGTTAATGTGGCTTATGCTAAGATTAATTATATGTTGAAAGATCATTTATTACAAGGTTGCATCAATGAGAAGTTATTTAACTATCTCCAGGTCACTAATCCCAGAATACCTGTTATTTTTGGAATACCGAAGGTTCATAAAGGGCTAGCACCCCTAAAATTCCGCCCTGTGGTTTCAGGAGCTGGGGGAATCACTGAACCTTTGAGTAAATTTGTTGAATTCTGGTTGAAAAGTGTTGTTTCTCTGTTACCACACATCTGTAAAGATTCTTGGGAATTCTTGGCTAGTATTCCTTTGGACAGATATCACCCTGATTTGTTAATGATAACCATCGATGTCATTGAATTATTCCCTAGCATACCCCACAACATCGGTATGGAGTGGTTTACCGAAATTTTGGCCACTAAGTCAGGATTTAACAACAATACAGTTAACTTAATAGTGGAATTTATGGAAATCATTTTGACTAACAATTACATCTTTTTTAATGGGGAATTCTTTAGGCAGTGTAAGGGGGTGGCAATGGGTGCCCCTTGTGCCTCCTCCTATGCTAACATCGTACTGCATAAATGGGAGTCTGAATTCATTCATGCTTCGGCTTGGAAAGAAAACATCATTTTCTACAGGCGTTACTTGGATGATGTGTGCTTATTATGGCAAGGCTCTCAGGACAGTTTTCTTGCGTTTTTTAACCATTTAAATTCTTCCACTAACTTCTTAGCCTTTACCTACAAGCTTAGTGAGCATTCTCTGAATTATCTTGATGTCACTTTGACAAAGGATGTACAGCATCACACTTTTACATCTCAGATTTTCAGAAAAGAAACTTTTTCGAATGCATTTTTGCATTACGATAGTTTCCACCCACACTATACGAAGAGGGGAATAGTCAGAGGACAGATGATTAGAATATCAAGAATATGCAGTTGTCTGAATGTATTTGAGAATGAAATCCAGAACCTTTCTTCCCTTTTTGAGGAAAGGGGGTATCCGTTATGGTTGATCAATTCATGTGCTGATGAGATTAGAACAAAGAGAGACACACACTATCCCCCCCTATTAGGCCGGGGGTTACCATTGCCTAACAATAAAAGGCATGAGCATGATGAAATTTCTAGAGGGTTTGTTTACACTTATTCGGGGGATTTTGAATGCATTGAGCATACAATGAATATGTTTTGGCCATTACTTATGTCCCAAAATGACATCAAACCTTGGCTCCCTGAAAAAATCCATTTTATTAGAAAACGTGATAGGAATTTAAAAGATATATTTGAACAGGTTGGTCATAAATATATGATTAACAACAACAATAATGCATGTAGAAGGAATGGTTCCTTCAAGTGTGGGTTTTGTAAACAATGCCCCTACTTATTGAATGAAGGCCAAATACATATTCCATCAAGAGGGCGTACATTGAGGGCATGGGAACATTTTAACTGTAATTCTTTTGGAGTGGTTTACCTGGGGACTTGTATCACATGTTCCGCTTTTTATGTAGGAAAGACAACCAGAACTATTAGGAAAAGAATCTATGAACATACATATGAGGTAGAAAAGAAAAAGGAAAGTAATGCCTTTTTTAGGCATTCTTTAAAGTGTAGTAACATGGTGATAAGATTTTTCATTTTGGAGAGGGTCAACTCTGACCCTAGGGGGGGAGATTGGGAGAATTTCCTTGAGCATCGAGAATTGATGTGGCAATTACAATTGGATGCTACTAGGTTCCCAGGCCTTAATGATGCGATTAGTCTCAAAAGTGTGCTTAAGACTAGAAGTAAACAGTTATAGGTTGACAAGTACGGAGTTTTATTTTGGTCTTTTAAGCAATGTGGACACCATACTTTTGGGGTAATAGCCTGAGTAGTATCTAGGATTTAGGTAGTTTTTACACTGTGACAACACTGACCATGAAGGACATTTGTTTTTTGTTAGACTAGGTGGAACATATTGATTGAGTCATGATTTTTTACATGATTTTTTATATGATTTTTTAAATGATGGTTATTTATTTTATCTTTTATAGAATGATGTCTTATTGATTATTTAATCAATTATATACTCTATTTGTTAGAGTTTTTAAACTAGTACATAGGAAAGACAAATGTGATATGCAAGTATTTTGATACAGAATTTTGTCATATATACTTTTTATTATCCATTGACCAGTACACAATTTATACTGAAGTTGTTATTTATATATAATTAATATGGTATTCATACCTTTAGAAACAACAAGTTGTATTTCTTGTTATGGCTTTAAGTGGTTAATTAATTGATTGACTGGCCTATCCCATGATATAAATAGAAGGGATGGCTATACTACACTTGTAACTTGATAAAGCCTGGGATACACCAGGCGAAAGCGCTTGTTTTTATCTGTGGTTTTTCAAATTAAAGCATTTCGTCTTTTTCCATTGGAGTTTGTCTCTTGGTATCAGCACTGAAGACTACCATTTAATTTTCAAGATTTTTGTGATTCTGAATGTAAATTACATTCACGGACAGCAGTTTTCGAGTGTTTGGTGGCTTTCTACACAGGTTTCCTGTGCTTTTTGGGTTTTTATTTGTTCCTTGGCAGTTCCGTTTTTTCAGTGTAATAGGGTTACCTGCAATCTGGCCCTACATATACCCCCCTAATGTCAGGCTGTGTCCATATGTGGCAGCTGACTCTGTTGTAGCAAGGAAGAACAGTGCAGCTCTGCAAGAAGATGTTGTGAGATTGTGGACCTGATGTCTGAATGTACCCCACATATAGGTATGCATATGTGTATATATATATATATATATATATATATATATATATATATATATATATATATATATATATATATACATGTATGTCCAGAAATATACAGATACTCATGTGTAGGCATATATATGAACACATATATACATCATATATAGCCACACATATATAGATATTTACCTATATGCACATGTCTACATATATACAGACACACACACACAAACATATATGTATGTAAATACATGTCCTCTATATTACCACCACAGTGCTGCATGCTACTTGCGAGGAAACAGCACACATAGCAATACACACAGATATCTACAGCTCTAAGTGTGTGCAACATGGATGGGCATGTTACATGTAAACCCCTGTTGTGACCACATTGCTCTTGTCTGTGAAGTATGGAATAGGAATATGGGGAAGATTAGCAGGTATAGTTGTTTAGGTGGTCAGGGTTGGTAGATATAGAGGACAGCCTACAGTGGTGGTATGTGACACATGTGATGGGTAAACACCCTGGATTGTGTGTGTGATCTGTGATGTGGATGCCCCATGGGCCCCAATATAGACACAATGGGAACAAGCCTCCCACCCACTGCTACTCACAACAGCAGTCCACGTCCCAAAGGTGCCTGGCCTGGATGCTCAGCTGGAGGAGCATGTGGGCCCTGTGAATGTGCACTGGGTGCCTCAGGGTGATGTAGCACATCCCCCATATGTCTGTGGAGCCTGTTATTGAACAGACCCTGGACCTGACCTCAGGGGACAGAAAGATGTCTGTTTGTGTCCCCGGTGGGGGCAACATCCCATGAGTTGGTTCCACCTGATGACATTCCATAAGGAGGCCCCAGAGTGGGTCACACATGTAATGTGGCCTGGTAACATGGGCAGATGAGTTTGGAGAGGTAGTTCTGTTGTCCAATAGTGCGCATACATGCTATTGTGTCACTGTTATAGAACATATGTTGGTAGTAATAGTCTACACAATCCCGGAACATGTCCAACAGCATGCATAGATAACCCCAATAACACAGAATGTCAGATGTGCAGCAAACACATAGCAAGCATACCAGAGGCATATATGGAACCATTGTGGCCCTGCCAATGGCATGCAGGTGAATAGCCTGTAACAGGCCAGCAATTATAGCATCCACACAGGGAACATGGCTACAAACACATTGCACAAAGCGTGGTGCAGTACAATGTCTGTCCCACTGGTAGGTATGTTGTAGACATACCTATTTAGTTGTGTGTACAGTTTGTTGTTGCTGATATGCTGGGAGGAGTGACAGTGATGTGTATTAAGAACTGTGGTAACCTTGCCGCATGACTTGTTCACACCTGTGTCCATCTTTATATCTTTCAGGCACGATGTCCCATGGAAGGCTGCCAGCGTACACAGCAGCTGAAAATGAAATTCTGGTGAATGACCTCATACAGCACTATGCAATCTTGTTTGTGTGGGCCGCCCATGATCAGCAGGAGTGGACCACCCTGCGGACCGGCCTAGTCCACAGGGTCAATGATGTCGTATTGCACAACTGCAGTTATGAGCAGGTATGGCATCATTGTTCTGCCCTGCTTCACAATGCCTGTTAGCATGCTGCTCCAGTCCAAGGGGATCACCTCACCACAGGGGGAGCCATGCCATCAATCCCCCACTGATATGTGTGGAGGAGCTCCTAGGCAGCCTCATGGCACCTGTCCGACCGCATAGCCACCAACCACCGGACACCTTTGTGGAGGTGGATGCCACCAACACACTGGCCGAAGAGCATGCAGGTAAAGCTACAGGGCACATCAGTAGACCACTGTTGCATATACATCCACATTGGTACAGGTAGATCATACATATCTCACATGTCATAGATATATTTTGTTGCTCCATAGTAATGATAAACAAATGTGCATATGTGGTAGTATTGTGGACATGTACTGTTGATGTATTGTAATGCAGCACCCACCCTGTAGCCATGCCACTGGTGTGGCCACTGACGTTGCATCATTCGCCCTCTTATGTAGGTCCCTCTGATATACCACCAAAGCAGCAGCCTGTAGTATGGTTTATGTAGATGCTTGCCAATACACCGGGCATGTAATGGCAATGGTATATTCCATGCACACATCTAACAAACCTACCCAGAATGCATGCTGTACATGTGCATGTATTGTTGCTGTTAAATGCACTGGATCACAGTGGTGACCATGATGGAGTATTGGAAGGGTATGTTAGACATCTGCATGATAACTAACATCCTGTCATTGCGGAATGTGTCCACAGGGAGTAACATAATGGTGGGAGACATGGCCTACAGTAGGGACATGTTTGGAGCAACACCCATATACAGTGCAAAACCAGTGTATATACCTGTAGGACAATGGCAACTGTTGCAGAGTTACACTATGGCATAAGGCATTACTGTGGTCCACATTATCAGCTGGGACTAGGCTGTAACATGTGGTGTTCAGTGTAAGGGACACTGCAAAGTAACACATATGTGTAGGCCTTTCTTGTCATGAATCTGCAAAAAGGCTGAAGGAGGGGTGGTGTCAACATGACACACCAGTGCACTGCAGCAGGGATGCTAAGGATGCTAAGAATGGCTGTATCTGCACACAATCAGGTTCAGGAACTGTGGCAGACATAACCCTACCCCAACAGCAGTAGTGACAGCTGTGTGTGAACAACAAGGGATGTGCACAAGATTAGACCTTGCAATCATGCAGATTAGGGGGACATGTGTGGGGCAGACTGAACATACACCTGCAAATGCAGATGGCTCATGCTAGTATACCCTTGCCAGGAGTAGTGACTGCTGTAGTACACATAACAATAGGTGCAACAAACTGTCATGATAAGTGTGTGCACACATATCCCCACATGGAGTGTATGCATCGTGGTCAGCATCCGCACACCTAATGCATTCCGTAGACACTGCATGTGAAAGTACAGGACATACGTCACATATTGGGCTCATGTACTGTTAAGATATGTGGTGATATGGTCCCATGGCAGATCAAGGATGGATGCGTCATATCAATATGGGTGTGAACACTCCCCATAGACATGTTATGCTCTTATGGTTGTCAGTATAGGAGTATTGGATTGGTCATACATGGTTTGCTGATGTTGAGAGCTGTAAATCAGACAACAAGCATTCACAAATGACATCTGTACACTTATCATCCCAGGTATGGGCTGCTGAAAAACGTCGGGGCTGTGAGCATTAAAGCTGACATAACTGACATAGTACTACACATTCAGCAATGGGTTGTACACCTGTAAGGTGTGGTGCACAGTACATGGCAGGGTGCAGAACAGGTGCACAGCAATACTGTGTACATGGGTGCAGTGGTATCCAGGGGAAGGGGCATCACCTAGTGACACAGCACATGCATCACACACATGTATAGTGTTTCTAGCATGGATTGACTATAGCTGTACTGCATGCTGTTGTGTACCATATGTTATGCATGTTGACAGATGGGTAATAGGAGGACTGTGTGTACTATATTTGTGCAACCTCACCTGTATGTATGTGTATGTGTGCATCATGGTGGGTAATTAGTTTGTCTGTAGGGTTAGTCTGGTAAAGTGGAGGGAGGTTGATGCATGTAGGATGCATGTGTGTGTGTGTGTGTGTTTGTGTGGATGGCCATGTAAGCACATGTGTGATTGTGGGGTTGTCCATACAGCAGTACCTCCCTTACAGATTGTGCAGTACATGGACATGGATTGCCACATTACACACCAGGAATACTTGTCATGCATGTCATCACAGGACAGCTGATAGCATAATAAGGTCTGTAGCATGGAACAGGCATTGAGAGGGAAGGTAGACATCAGGTATGCCCTTAATATCACATTCAGCAGAGAGGTGACCGACAACCCACATATGCAGCACTACAGATGCATTGGGGAAGTACTAGTCAACACCAGGGAGTGTATCCATATATTACAGTTGTCGCATGATAGGCTGATTGAGCAGCTTTTCTGGCATGTACTGAGCAATACATACACATGACACACCAGTCCATGATATTATGGAGTGAACATAGTAGCCCACACATATAGAGGCCATGCTCATGATGTCCAGACATACACAGGGTGAACACTGAATGACAGCAGTGAGGCCATCTAAAACCATTACACACAAGTCAGGCAGGTAAAGTAGTAACGGGTCTTGTGTTGTGATCACTTGTCTAGGCATTTAGAGGAGTGATATATTAATGAGTCATATCAATGTGTGTAACTTACCAAGTGTGATGCAGGATGGGGAACACATGGAAATATACGTGGGACTTTCTGTAATGTCACAGATAGGTAGGTATTATGTTGGTGTGTGTGTGTGGGTGTGTGGGTGTGTGTGTGTGTGTGTGTGTGTGTGTGTGTGTGTGTGTGTGTGTGTGTGTGTGTGTGTGTGTGGGCGTGTGTTTGTGTGTGTGTGTGTGTGAGTCTGTGTGTCTGTCTGTGTCTGTGTGTGTACTGTTAGGCAATTCTGTACAGGTTTTAAAGTGCATTTATTGTTTTCCCCCACAAGTGGCAATGTGGGTCAGCGTCCCTCCTGCATGCAATCTAATGTTGATGTCCATACAGACACCGAAGATGATGATAGTACTGTTGAGGCACAGGTAGGGTTGTCAGGGGCTGAAACAGCGCCATCATTTGACATCCCACTTTTAACCACTCCAACCCCGCACACAGTTTCAGTGCATATACATATCCCATCACCAGTGGCCATAGTCGAGGGACAGCTGGCATTTGGTGGCAGTGCACAAGAAAGTGTGGTAACCATGCCTACTGGGTCTGGTTTCAGCAGGCATAGCCGAATGTCCAGCAGGGCACCACATAGGCTAATGTCCCAGGGTGCTCATGGTAGGGCCGCTAGACATCATTTCCCTGGCATTGGTGACACAAATGGTACCAGCAGGCACGTTTCAGGCAGTCATGGTGGTGCAGACATGTATAGAATGTTACACCAGACAGGACCTGAGGCTGCAGAGGGCAGCTCTCACATCTGCAAGTGACAGTGCCCGTGAACTGGCTGGTGCCATCCGTGCATTAACTGAGTTCATGGATAGAAGGTCTGGTGAGATGATGGCCCTCATTGACCGCGGTCTCTCCATGCTTGATCATGTGGTGGGAGTGCGGCAAAAGCTGTGTGGATGTAGGCCAGCAACAACAACAGCTGACAGTCAACATGGATGTACTAGGACACCAAGGGGCTCCTGTAGTGGCAGTACCAGTCCTGGCACTGCATGGCAATGTAAGGAGTGGTGCACAGTACATGGCAGAGTACAGAACAGGTGCACAGCAATACTGTGTACATGGGTGCAGTGGTATCCAGGGGAAGGGGCATCACCTAGTGACACAGCACATGCATCACACACATGTATACTGTTTCTAGCATGGATTGACTATAGTTGCACTGCATGCTGTTGTGCACCATATGTTATGCATGTTGACAGATGGGTAATAGGAGGACTGTGTGTACTATCCTTGTGCAACCTCACCTGTATGTGTGTGTGTATGTATGTGTACATCCTGGTGGGTAGTTAGTTTGTCTGTAGGGTCAGTCTGCTGAAGTGGCGGGAGGTTGATGCATGTAGGATGCATGTGTGTGTGTGTTTGTGTGGGTGGCCATGTATGCACATGTTTGATTGTGGGGTTGTCCATACAGCAGTACCTCCCTTACAGATTGTGCAGTGCATGGACATGGATTGCCACATTACACACCAGGAATACTTGTCATGCATGTAATCACAGGACAGCTGATAGTATAATAAGATCTGTAGCATGGAACAGGCATAGAGTGGGAAGGTAGACATCCGGTATACCCTTAATATCGCATTCAGCAGAGAGGTGACCGACAACCCACATATGCAGCACTACAGATGCATTGGGGAAGTACTAGTCAAAACCAGGGAGTGTATCCATATATTACAATTGTTGCATGATAGGCTGATTGAGCAGCATATATGGCATGTACTGAGAAATACATACACATGACACACCAGTGTATGATATTATGGAGTGAACATAGTAGCCCACACATATAGAGGCCATGCTCATGATGCCCAGACATGCACAGGGTGAACACTGAATGACAGCAGTGAGGCCATCTAAACCCACTACACACAGGTCAGGCTGGTAATGTAGTAACAGGTCTTGTGTTGTGATCACTTGTCTAGGCATTTAGAGGAGTGATATATTAATGAGTGGTATCAGTGTGTGTAATTTACCAAGTGTGATGCAGGATGGGGAACACATGGAAATATAAGTGGGACTGTCTGTAAAGTGATGGATAGGTAGGTATTATGGTGGTGTGTGTGTGTGTGTGTGTGTGTGTGTGTGTGTGTGTGTGTGTGTGTGTGTGTGTGTGTGTGTGTGTGCGTGTGCTTGTGTGTGTCTGTGTGTGTGCACTGTTAGGCAATTCTGTACAGGTTTTAAAGTGCGTTTATTGTTTTCCTCCACAGATGGCAATGTGGGTCAGGGTCCCTCCTGCATGCAATCTGATGTTGGTGTCCATACAGACACCGAAGATGATGATAGTACTGTTAAGGCACAGGTGGCGTTGTCAGGGGCTGAGACAGCTCCATCATTTGACATCCCCCTTTTAACCACTCCAACCCTGCACACAGTTTCAGTGCCTATACCTATCCCATCACCAGTGGCCATAGTGGAGGGACAGCTGGCATTTGGTGGCAGTGCACAGTAAAGTGTGGTAACCATGCCTACTGGGTCTGGTCATAGCAGGCATAGCCGAATGTCCAGCAGGGCACCACATAATCAGATGTCCCAGGGTGCTCATTGTAGGGCTGCTGGACATCATGCCCCTGGCAGAGGTGACACAGCTGATACCAGCAGGCGCATATTTCAGGCTGTCATGGCGGTGCAGGCACATATAGAATGTTACACCAGACAGGGCCTGAGGCTGCAGAGGGCTGCTCTCACATCTGCAAGTGACAACGTCCGTGAACTGGCTGGTGCCATCTGTGCATTAACTGAGTTCATGGATAGACGGTATGGTGAGATGATGGCCCTCATTGACCCTGGTCTGGCCGTGCTTGAACATGTGGTGGGTGTGCGGCAATGGCCACGTGGATGTAGGCCAGCAAAAACAACAGCTGGCAGTTAACATGGATGTGCTAGGACACCAAGGGGTGCCTGTTGTGGCAGTACCAGTCCTGGCACTGCAGGGGGTGTGCTTTTCACACCACACCACAGCAGGCCACGAGCATATAGTTCTGGCCAGTTCCAGGAGAGACCTGGTACCACCGAACATTTGTCATTGTCAGGTGAGAGTAGCACATCGAGGCCTGTACCTGGACGTGCCCATGGATCCGCTGGCAGGCACAGTCCACATGTCCATGGCTGGAGGCAGTGAACTGCACACCTTGCCAGGTATGGTCTGCAGCTGTCGATAAACACCTTTGTATGGCAGCCACATGGCAGAACTGTGTGTATGCATACCCATACAGTATACAAACACACCTAGAGCAACCCCATACCTAAACACACCACATCACCACGCCCAGTTCACCTCAGTACACCTCTCACCCACACACATGGTGTCAAATGTATGGCCCACCCTCGGCCTCTGGCAAACCAACAACATACCCTATGCATATGATGATACCTGTGCCACATCCCTGTCATCCATACCCTCAATGCAGGGACAGGCTAATATGGTTCTGATGCACATGGTGACTGCACTACAGTGGACCACAGTACTGCAGTGTAATGTGTTGTATGGAGTAAAGTGTAATGCATATATGTCAGATAGTGTAGCCATCCAGCAATGATGCATTATTGCTGTTAGTATCACTGGTTTATTGTGGTCTCTATAATGTAATCCATTTTGTTGTAGGTGTACATGTGTCAGCATGAGGATGGTTTGCAGTCATATTCCTTAACAGGGTATGGCACTGTGGTGACACCATGGCTGTGTCATATCTGGGGTACAGCTGAACACATGTCACTGGTTTGTATAACATTTATTGTCTGTGCCAGATGTACAGGTGACCCACTGGGGCATGTGTAATCTGAAACCTGATGTAGACCCATGCACATACATGCACACTGTTACTTACCAACACTGGGACTTGACCCCTACCTAGGTATGTAGTGATACTGAAGTGTGTGGCTTCCATTGCACACACCACACAGCATTTAGGGTGAGGTGTTTCCCAGGTTACATGTTACATGCAGAGCATCCCCAGACATGTACAGTATGCTAATGGGGGATGTAATGGATGTATATGGACAATACATAGTGTGACATACATTGATATACACATTACCAGACACATAACAGGCAGACACACATCAGAGAGACCTGGGTCTAGCGCTGCTAACTAACTTGAACGTGTGTCGAATGTGTTACATGTAGACTCCACACAGCACATGCATAACTGGCCTGGATTGTGTTATCAGTTACCTGTATGGTTGATGGTGACAGTGGTAACCATGACTTGGTACATGGGACATATACCGGATGTACCTTGGTTCTATGATAGTGTACACAGCACCGACATTCTGCAGTGGATATTGTACTCCCTGAAAACCATGATGACACTCTGACATACCCACTATCACACATTGGCTACAACTGTGATACAACCCATTGTAGATCCCAACAGTGGTTCTACAGGGATATGCATCTAATGCACATGCCACACGCGTAGCAGGGTGTTGCATTGTCATGCCTCACCTATGGGCAGCAACAACACTATCTGTACTACTGTGTGGCAACGGGTATTGTAATAGGAGTATGTGGCCTCGGAATGCTGTACTCTACAGATAATCGGACATGTACACATACACACACTTGTCAGAACACAATGGGTATCCCATGCCTATCAACAAATTTGTAAAACACTGTTGTGATGGTACTGCAAGACTCATGTAGCCAGTATGGAGAGGAGCTTAACAGAGAACCCGTAATGTCCCATACAGCAACAGCCACAACTGGCTATGGCAATGGGTGTTGTGGTGGTTGTGAAGACTCTCATGGAATTCCCATGTACAGGTGTGCTAACACACAGACACTGCTATACTTAGTCATGCATACGTACATATGTGTCAGTACTGGGGAGCATCTCTGGAGGTGGTCATAGCTGTGTATCTAGCTATTGTCCAAGGAGAGCTGGGTTGTGTAAGGGTTGTGTGTACAGTGGTATCCTGCCACCTGCCATGTGGCAGCAGGCAAGCTATCGACAGACACTACTGTGGTGAACCTCAGGGTAAGAGTGACATGCATCAGCCATTCCTCCAGGTGCCCCCTGTGCATAGCCACTGAGGTGATCAAGTTGACATGCATGAAACATGCATTACAACCCATGGTTAGTGTCTGTGATGGAGACCTGTACCCAAGCATGTTCAGTTGACTGTGGTAGTGTAGTGAAGGTACCTGTGGCATGTGGTGTATACAGGGTGTTATCTCCAATATGTGCCAGTTCTTAAACAGCTGGCAGACATGTCAGTGTCAATCAAGCTTAGGATGCCTGTACATATCCCAGCAGGATACCTGCCATCTGTACATCTGTACAGGGACTGACAGTCATCAGCTTGGGAAGTAGCTACGCAGTATGATGAATGTGTTGACAGATAGATAGATGCTTGACAACAATATGCATGCCATAACTACATGTCAGGAGCCGTTGCTATCATATGCTGTACAGACGGTAGTCTACAGTTACATTCCACATGTCAGATCATTACCCAGTAGAGGTTATATACACTATGACACACCAGGGATACAACATGGAGGCCTCAGAGTCCAGCTATTCCTGCAGGTGTGCCTGTTGTCAGTACTACATTTAGCACTCTACTCTTGCATGTGTAGGCACTGTCAACAGTAGTACCACCATGATACACAACATACCAGTGTGACAGCATATACCCTGGGCTACTACCCCTGTATGTAACACAGTCATATGGATAACAGTGCTGTACAGGCCTCATATACGTCTGTGTCCCAGACATGACACTCACATCCCTTGCTACTGTAATGACAGCACATAGGCGCATGTATTGTACATGGCATTACATACAATTATTACAGATGTCATTAACCTACTATGTTATCAGACTGGGTGGTGTGAACTGGTTACCAGGGCTAAGCCATGCTTAGCAGGTATCAACATTGCTGCAATGAAACAGCTATGCATTTTTTAAACTGTGTTTGGTCAAATATTGCTACATACTCAAGTGTGCTAGCTTGCACTGCATGTAAATTGTTTTTACTACTGTTTTTGCTACTTTTCTGTAAAAAAAAAAATGTAAGCCTGTTTCCTGCCTTTCCTGTAACCAGTGTTCCAGATACAGATTTGCTGTATCCAGGTCTGTATGTAAGTTTCTGAGCCTCCCAAGCCTTTCTGTGTTGGAGGGAAGCCTTCTAGCTTATCAGTGGGACTGGTAAGCACTAGGTAACCTGTCTACCACATAAGGAGTGGTTTTGGCCTAGAAATTGTAGTTATTGGCCGTCTGGGCAATCTCTTCCATCTCTCTCAACTTTCTGATTTGAAAGCCTGCATTTGCACTTGTTTCTGTCCTGTAACTCGTCTAGTGCAGATAAATATTCTTAGTTTTAGCACTTAAATTTGCTTATTTATGCTCAGCACTTGTTCAGAACTTGTAAGCGCTAAATAAGCTACTAATTACTATACCACTCAGTCTTCCTCATTACCTAGAGGAAAACAGTTTGTGTACTTACTTTTCTCATTTCCTTAGAGAAAAACAGCTCTTGTACTCACTTTCCTCACTTATCTAGAGGAAAATATTTTTTTATTCAGGCATGTCCAAGGGTCAGCTCCCAGTGTTCTCTCCTGTCTATCTGATGAATCTGGGCATCTTGAGGCAATGTAGAAATTGCCTCATGTACACAGACAACCCTCTCCTCCTACCACCCAACACAACAACCTGTGAGAGATGCACTTATCTAGCCAAACTGGAGGTAAAGCTCTCTCCAACCAAGACTGAACTTGACAGTCATGAGGAGAAGGTAAGCATTTGCACCACACTACACTCATCACATAGTCTCACTAAATCTACACCACCAAAATCCACACATAGTAACACAAAAACATTCGCGGAGGCTCACAATAATAATCTGTCTAAGCAACAGAGACCTCCAAGCAGAAACACAAGCAACTTCCATCCCCAACACAACCCAAATGACACATAGCCCACAGACTCAGTGTGCCACTTAACCACAGCCAATAAGGCAAAACAACGTACCCAACAAACTAGTCATAGGTGACTCTATAGTCAGGCACACTGATGTCCCACTCACCAGGCTAAACAAGGAGAAGGTTACTGTTAGCTGCCTGTCGGGTGCCAGGATCCGACACATAACCCACGCACTCAGGTCACTCCACAACAAGTACAAATATGACTCTGTCATTGTCCATGTTGGTGTGAATGACCTGAGACGTACCTACCTGGACTACATGAAACGAGACTTGGAAGAGCTCTCCGATCCTGTAGCCCAGGCAGGTATGACCCTAGCCCTGAGTAGCATTCTGCCATCTTCCCGAATGATACCGCAGTACAAGGACAAAATGATTGACTTCAACAATTGGCTAATCTTCTGGTGTCATTCTAAGGGGATCCAGTATCTGTCTGCTTGGGATGACATGGTCAACAAACCATGATGCTTTGCCACAGATGGCCTGCACCTGTCGCCCCTGGGATTCCAGATACTGGCTAAGGCTCTTCCTGCCCCTATAGTGCCTTTTTTAGGCAAGGTTCAAATAACAAATTCACCACTGTAACAAAAACAGACAAGCAAAAACTGAGGGTAATGCTACTCAATGCTAGAAGTCTAAATCTCAAAATGCACTCACTCGAGGCACTCCTTAAAATGGAGAACATCGATATCTGTGCAGTGACTGAGACCTGGTTCAAGGCTCCAGAGAGCACACCTGCACTACCAGGCTATAACTCATACCACACTTTTTGGCCATGTAACCTGGACCGAACCACCAAAGGTGGAGGTGTGTCCATATTCATTAAGGATATCCACACCGCCAGGCTAGTTGCTCAGCATAATGCATCCGAGGTTATCCAAGTGCAACTAACTCTGGGCAAAACTGAAATCCAAATTGTAGCTTGCTACAGATCCCCCACCATGCCCCAGGATTCCCACTCCACTTTTCTTGATGTACTGGAAAATATTAAGGTTCAACCAAACAGCCTGATAATGGGTGACTTCAACTACCCCACCATTAACTGGGAAAACTACTCATGTACCAACTCCTTAGCTCAACGCTTTCTGGAAATCATAAACTACAATGCCCTGGATCAACTTATCCACACCCCCACCAGGGGCAACAATATCCTAGACCTAATCATTACCAACATGAGTGACCGGTGTTCCACACCTGAAGTAAACTCCTCGTTGGTCCGATCCGACCATAGGCTAATCACCCTTGATATCCACATCCCACCCCCACCTCCCATTAAGGAAACCGCGGTAAAAAATTTCTCCAAAGCCAAATGCATGTTTCTTAAGACAGAAGTGGTGAACTTAATGACACCCATGCAGATGGACAATACAGTTACAACTGCTGAATCCTACACAAATGCACTCTATAAGCACTTACACGAGTGCATAGATCATGCCATCCCAAACAGAACCAAGACGCTATCCTCCAAAAAAAGGAAGCCAATCTGGTGGTCCCCTGCCATAAAGAAACTGTACAACAGAAGGAAGAAACTGTTGCAAAAGAGAGTAAAATCCCATGAGTGGAGGAGCTCCCTGGTCAGCCTCAGTAAGAAGCTGAGATCCCTTATAAGATCCTCCAAAGCTAGCTACAAAAACAAAGTTGCCACTAATTCTAAGGACAACCACAAAGCATTCTATAGCTATGTCAAGAATCGCAATGGCAAACCCAGATCTGTTCTGAGTTACAGCACAAAGGCATGAAAATTACAGATCCAACTGATATTGCCAACATCCTGGCAGATAGGTTCAGTGCTAACTTTAACCCCATTCACCCCTAAAGGGCCCATATCTATACAGAAAGAATGCAGAGTCCCTGTAATCACAACTGCGCAAGTAAAAGCTGCACTCTCTAAAGCCAAAAACCCAGCATCCATGGGCCTGGGCAACATCCCAAGCTGCGTTTTACACGAACTTCAGAACAAACTGGCTCCCACTTAAGCACCATGTTCAATAATAGCCTCGCAACAGGCTTTGTGCACACTGAATGATGCACAGCAACAGTTATCCCACTCCACAAAAGGTGAGCCACCACTAATCCCGGGAACTATCGACCTATTAGCCTGAAGAGCCTGGTCTGAAAGGCCATGGAACGTATCATCATGCAACTCATAAACAAAGACATTGGTAACCTTCAAACTCTGGATCCCACCCAGTTCAGGTTTGTGAAAGGCAGATCATGCCTCCTGAACCTGATTGACTTCTTTGAGGCAGTCACCAAAGCCGTAGATGAAGGTAAGGTGGTTCACACAGCTTATGTTGACCTAGCCAAGGCTTTCAACACCATCCCCCATTCTGGAATTATAGCTAAACTCACTAAACTAGGTATAAATCCCTACGTCACAAGACGGGTTGCCAACTGGCTCACTGACAGAACTCACACTGTAGAGGTTGCAGACTCCAAATCTGATCTCAAAGCAGTGACAAGTGGAGTACCACAGGGTTCCGTCCTGGGACCTCTCCTGTTTGGTATCTACTTCTCTGAAGTACAGGCTAACACAGAAGGCCTCTGGCTAATGAAGTTCACAGATGTCTGCAAACTAGGAGCCATAGTCCAGTCCCCAAATGATGTGGACATCCTACAGAAGGGCCTCACTGAGACAGATGCCTGGTATCAGAGCCATGGCCTCAAGCTCAATGACAAAAAGTGCAGCTTCATCCCCTTTGGTAAAAAGCCTGTACCCATGAACTACCACATAGGCAGCAATCTACTTAACACCAAATGTGTGATAAGAGACCTTGGGACCCAGGTGGACAGTAGTATCTCCTTTGATAGTCACATTGCCACAGCAGTCAGGTAGTCCTTCTACGTGGCACACCTCATCATAAAACGGTTCTCATCCAGGAAAAAAGAGTTAATTGTTCCCCTCTACTTGATACTCATTAGGCCCATTATAGAGTACAATGCCCATTTTGGAATTTACCTCACAAGACATCTGCAGCAGCTGGAAAGGCCACAGAAGTACCTCACAAAGAGGATTACTGGCCTCAAACAAATGCCCTACAATGACCGGCTCAAAAAACTCCAGCTTTACTCCATAGCATTTCACCTACTCCGAGGTGATCTCTGCCTAACATATAAAGCTATGTCAAACCCATTGCTGTTGGACATGCTATACCTAAAGAAATCCCAGTCCCTCCGAGATACTTGCTCTAGGGACCTAAACCTTGTCACCACAATAAACAGGACATGCTCGAGGGATAGATTCCTGTCCCAGAGATTTCCCATACTCTGGAACAGCCTACCCATCTATGTCAAGCAAAGTTCTTCATTAGCACTCTTCATGAAAAATCTTGATGAGTGTATGGGAAATAGGAAATAAACCCCGGGGATCATTTCTGTGTCTCAGCTCAACAGTGGCACAGGAAAATAACTTTCTTGGGTGGCGTAAGCCAGGGAACCTTGTTGGCTAGGCTTATGTAGGCCCTTGGGTCGATAGCCTAGTACCTACCTATGAACCTATGAAGCTATGAGCTGATTTGCACACTGGTAAGTGAAGCCTACACTGTGTAAGTGCCCGTACATTTACCCATAGCTTAGCACCGCTTAGCTTCTTGCAAACCCACACAAATGTCCTTAAAGCTGCTCAAAACTGCCTTAAACACTCTGTATCTGACAGCCCTTGTTCTGCCTAGCAACAAAATGAACAGCCCTTGCAGGTCTTGAACCAAGGACCCTGTACACTAAAGTCACAACACTTAACCACTATGCCATGACCACTGTGAAGACAGCTGTTGTTTTTCCAAGATAACTGTCAATATCCAAATTGCTTAGTATTGAGCAATTGCTTTTACTTCCACAATTGTGTAGTACTTGTTATTAATATGACTGTTGCATCACATATGTTGTTTTAACATAATGTACACATAGCAGATACATACGGTGTAATACATCTGGGAGAGTATACACAGCTATGAGGTTTACACATGACAGAAATATGGATATATACATATAATAGGTGGATATGTGTCTACATGTACTTACACATATATATTCATACGTATATCTGTATACACATCTGTATAGTGCAGTATATATATATATATATATATATATATATATATATATATACATATATATAAATATACATATATATATATATCTATATATATACATATATATATATATATATATATATATATATATATATATATATATATATATATATATATATATGTATATATATATATATATATATATATATATATATATATATATATATATATATATATATATATATATATATATATATATATATATATATATATATATATATAGAGAGAGATATATGCACATCCTATGTGCACATATATGCCTATTTATGTAGATATATACGTAGATTCCATAACTATATGTGCATGCATATCTTTTCTGATATACCTATTACTGTCAATATATATGTAGATATCCATAAGTATATGTGCATATGTATCTCTATCTGTATATGTGTAGACATATATTGCTGTGTATATGTATATATCTGAGTGTTTATATGTATATATATATATATATATGTATATATACATATCCATCTATGTATATCAATATGTATATGTGTATATATCTATATAGATATATGGATACTTATATATACATATATGTCCACCATATGTCCTGAACATGGAGTGGAGCCCTACCTCAGCCCCAATAGTTCCAACCTCTTAGGGCAAGGGGATGTCAGGTATGTAGTGCAGGTATATATGTAGACTATTGTTTCTGTGATAGGGGTTGTCTTCAAAGACATGTTGTGTGTGGGAGGTCACATCTGCTTTTAACATGTGCACCATTGGCTACTGACAGACATCCTAAGGACATCATAGTACAGTACCACTGCTAGCACAGTAATGATCCTGTGGACTACAGCAGAGATACGGCCAATAAATGTTGACAGTCTGACACACTCTCGTCAGTCGAGAAGTATATACAGAACCCCTTAGTGCAAAACATGTGGACCAAGCCTGACGATATGGATGTTAACAGCCATGTAGATGGGTATATCATGTAAATACTGGTATACATTTGCCCCATAGGTTATGCATTCACAAACCCCTGTCTGTCTTGACACATAATGACCGCTGGTACAGAGGTGCCATCGCCACATACTAGCCACTAATTAGTAACATACATCTGTACAGCATCCCGCTGCTTTGTCTGACATACATGACTGTTATGGTGGCTTGGCAGCAGTACATTTGGCAAGTATCAGGACATAACATCACACTGGGTAAGTACACTAAGCTACTCAGCATGTAACAAAGCACTGTGCAGGCTACAGGCAGACTGCCACAACACTGGCCTACATTTCTTATGGGGGAATACACATGTACCTGCATATATAGCAGGCTCTACAGACATGTCACAGCACAGAGTAACAGACACCTGTGTGAAAGTGCATAACCACAACCAATGTGAACACAGCCACATATGGTAGCTAGTGTAATATTACAGTATATGGACTATCTGATCAACACCTTCCTCATATGTGCCACTCACACACTAACCCTACATTTACTGGGGCACTACTCAGTGTGGTCCAATGCCTCTCTGTGGTATGGGACATGTGTGTGTTTGGCCCTACAAACATGTAAGCCAATAGGGAACATACAGTGGAGCAGCATGTAACATCAGATCGAACAGGACCAAAAACAATGACATCTACCACAGTCTGTAAATAGGCCAAGGTACATATTCACAATACACACACTGTCGACAATCACCATAAGTACACATACCTCAGTACTGTACACACAACCACAGAATGCACAAGTTATGTCCTCAAAGAGAACCCCCTACTATACATAACATGTGTCTCAGTCTGATATCTCACTGGCTTGTTATCAGATATGATGTCAATAAATTGTGGTGTGCAGGACATATGCACCTCTTACTGCATGACATATGTACACAGGTTGACAGGGTTGTGGCTGGAGGCACAAATACAATGCCAGTATTGACATGTTTCTGTGATAATCTCATACATTTACTGTTGTAACAGGGTTTGTTGAGACATATGTCCTATGAGGGATATGAGGTCAGTAAGTCTCATGTCTGTCATCATGTACTGACTGAAATCCTCACACTATGCTTCTGCAGTTCACAGATAGGTGCTCTGTGAGTAACACAAGAAACAAAAGGCACCACACACTGCACATTCTGCAGATGACCCTACAGATGGGGTTTCCTCAGAAACATAGCACTGTCATGACAGGTATTAAGACATGTGGCCAGCCATATCCACACACACCCTGTTAAACCAACATTACTCAAAATGCAGATTAGCAACACTTACATTCTGTAGTCATGTCAAGCATATACCCCTCCTGTGTGTTGGCCTGTTTCCACAGTGTATGTTGTTATCCCTAATCCATCTGTGATGCTGTTTGCCAAACAACAGATCTAGGTCCTGCTCACAGTGAATGAAAAGGCCCAACACCAGCATAATGTTCCTAGATATTGGAGTGTGATTCCATGCAATTGGCTATGGGGATGTTACCACAGCTGTTCCACATGCAATCAGCTAGAGGAGGGCTGTAATTTGTGCAGAAGCCATCAGCTGATCATGAGCATCACTTACAAAACACATGCTGCTGCCTAAGCAAAGCAGGTGTAAGTTTCCACATCCACCAGAGAGGGAGTAAGAGAAGCAGACAGAGGTAAAGATAAGTCAGGGAGGGGGTGGGAGAGTAAAACCTAAGCATGTTTGTGTCAAACACCTACCAGTACAGGGTATCAAACCACTGACTGACTATGTATTATTATCACATGTCTATGCAGTTATTAGATGCACCCCATAGCTTATATGTTGAGCAGCTCTCCAAACATATATGTGATGGTGAGTGGCATCTGCAACAGTGATATGGTAGCTATACGGTAGGTGTAGTACACATGCCTGTCCACATGAACAGGTGTCAGCATCAACACAGCCACATTCTCTCAGGGACCCACACACAATGACACACTTGGCAGGGTCAGGAATACACCTCCTCACTAGTTAGGTTGCCACAATACAGTACTGTGCAGGTATCTCATGCACCACAGGGGTTATCCAGAGGTTATATGGGCAAAGGGTATACAGAGGTGTCTGACATCAGACAGCATGCTTCAGTATGCCAATGGGGGTTGTAGTGAGTGTGAATGTGCTCAAAAGCATCATACACCACACACACAGACACAGGATGCCAGTACTGACATGCACGGGTGCATTGCTTCAAGGGTGTGTAGTGGTTGACTGTGCCAGACAGCTATACAAGACTAGGTTATGGGTATACCTTGGCATCAGGCCACATAACAATGGTCTGCAGTGTGGATCAGGGGTGTAGAGTCTGGATTGGCCCACCCAGGTGGGTATTGTATTCACCATCCAGTCACCTGGGTAACTATTGTATGTGGCCATTGCTGTGCATTGCTTGCCATGTATGTGTTCTTTAGTCCATTACATGGATGGTGGCTGAGATGTGCACACATCCTACATGCATGTACAGTGGCATGTGGAACTGTACCTGGAGTCTCTGGCCCATGTTGTGTACGCAGATTGTTATCATCAGATGTGCCAGTCCCTGCCTCACATGGTTTGAACTGGTAATGGACAGCAGGTTGACCCTGCCCCTACATTGATAGCATGATACAGGTATTCCCTGGTGTCAGTGGCATCTGTCCATACAGGGCATGTGTTTAAGGCATGGTATGTCCTTTGTGGGTCACATTTGATGGCACCACAGGTGTTGAAGGTGTCCAGTGGGGAGCATAGTGAAGGCGCACTGTCTGCATGTATGTGCCTATTGTACTGATGGACAGGGTGCCATGCCCCCTGTAGTCCACTGCAATCACACCATGGTTACTATCTGTGGGCAATATGCAGGGTACTACCAACATAGCGGTTGTTGCCTAGGCAAGTGTGTTTGTGTATGAGACATGGGTTGAGAGTGTTCTCTGGGTAATACAAGGGTTGGTAACTTTGTTCACCAGCCCTTGCTGTCACATGTAGGGGTATGGATTGGCACCCCAGCCTCTCGGCTATTTCACATCTGTTATCCCTGTAAGGTGGACATTGTGACTTATAATAGGACCACCATATTATAAGAAATTTGCAAAATCCACTCCACAATGAGTCCAGTTGTCACACACTTACAGCCACCTCCACACAGGATATGAATGACAAACCCAGACCCACATACCTACCATGTCTGGGATTAAAACTCCTACCAAACTAGTTTATTACACTACAGCACTAAGCAGTAATAGGATGCACCATGGAGATTACTGGAGTACTCCTTACCCAAAGGTGTATTTCACAGTGAATGACATCAGCGACCTTGCCAAAGTAGGGCATTTGAGCTGTAGTGAGTGTGACTAGCCTAGAAAGCATTGCTACCTACACAGACATAGAAACACACACACACAAACATCCACACTTGCCATGTGTGGGGTAGAACCCCTTCCAGAGTACTACATCACACTGCAGCATTACGCTGTTATAGGACACACCACAGAGATTACTGGACTGAGCCTTTCCTAAAGGTGTATTTCACAGTGATTGACATCAGCAGCCTTGCCAAAGTAGGACATTTGATGTGTAGTTAGTGTCACTAGCCTAAAATGCATTCCTCCCTACACAAACACAAACATCCATACTTGCCATGTATGGGAATATAATCCATGCCAGAGTACTATATCACCCTACAGCATCACGCTGTTATAGGACACATCATAGAGATTATTGGTCTCCACATTTCCCAAAGGTTTATTTCACAGTGAATGACATCAGCAGCCTTGCCAAAGTAGGACATTTGAATTGTAGTGAGTGTGACTAACCTAAAAAGCATTGCTCCCTACACAACCAGAGGCACACACACAGTTGTCATGTGTGGGATTAGAACTTTTACCTAACTAGTTCATCACACTACAGTGTTACGCAGTTTTAGGACATGTCATGGAGATTACTGGACTACACCTTTCCCAAAGGTGTATTTCACAGTGAATGACATCAGCAGCATTGCCAAAGAAGGGCATTTAATCTGTAGTGAGTGTGACCAGCCTAAAACACATAGCTCCCTACACAAACAATTGAACACACACACACACAAACATCCACACTCACAATGTGTGGAAATAGAACCCCTACAAGAGTACTACATCACATGAGTGCATTACACTGCTATAGGAAACACCACTTAGGTTACTGGGATACACCTTTTCCAAAGGTGTATTTCGCAGTGAATGACATCAGCAGACATGCCAAAGTAAGGCATTTAATCTGTAGTGAGTGTGACTAGCCTAAAATGCATTACTCCCTCCACAAACAGTGATACACAATTGCCATTTCTGGGATTACAACTGCTACCTAACTAGTGCATCACACTACAACACTACACAGTTATAGGATGCACCACTGAGATTAGTGGGCTACGCTTTTCCCAAAGGTGTATTTCACAGTGAATGACATCAGCAGCCATGCCAAAGTAAGGCGTTTAATCTGTAGTGAGTGTGACTAGCCTAAAAAGCATTGCTCCCTACACAACCAGAGACACAAACACAGTTGTCATGTGTGGGATTAGAACTTTTACCTAACTAGTTCATCACACTACAGTGTTACCCAGTTTTAGGACATGTCACGGAGATTACTGGACTACACCTTTCCCAAACATGTATTTTACAGTGAATGACATCAGCAGCCTTGCCAAAGTAGGACATTTAAATTGTAGTGACTGTGACAAGCCTAAAAAGCATTGTTCCCTACACAGACAGAGACACACATACACACCATGTTTGGGATGAGCACTCCTACCTCTCTAGTTTATCACACTACAGCATTACACAGTTATAGGATGCGCCACAGAGATTACTGGACTACACCTTTCCCAAAGGTGTATGTCACAGTGAATGACATCAGCAGCCTTGCCAAAATAGGGCATTTGAATTGTACTATGACTAGCCTAGAAAGCATTGTTCCCTACACAGTCAGAGACACACACACGCACATAGTTGCCATGTCTAAGATTTGAACTCCTACCTAAGTAATTTATCACACTACAACATTAAGCAGTTATAGGACATGCCATAGAGATTACTGGGCTACACCTTTCCCAAAGGTTTATTTCACAGTGAATGACATCAGCAGCCTTACCAATGTAGGGCATTTGAATTATAGCGAGGTTGGCCAGCCTAAAAAGCATTGCTCCCTACACAGACAGGGACACACTCACACAATTGCTATGTCTGGGAATAGAACTCCTAACTAGGTTATTACACTACTACAGTAAACAGTTTTAGGATGTGCCACAGAGATTACTAGGTTACTCCATTCCCAAAGGTGTATTTCAATGTGGATGACATCAGCAGGACTGTCAACGTAGGGCTATGGGGAGGGCAGTGTGTGTGTGCCTGGGCCGTAACCAATTAATCTAGAAGTTGACACACCACATGCAGACACATGCAGGGTTATATTTCACAGGTATGTGTATACAGCTGCTAGATGACTACTGCCTTGTACAGTCATATTGCACAGCTAGCACTTGCACCACATAGTCTGTAATGCTGACGGATACCAGTGGCTAATTTCTACAGTGAGTGACATTTACACATCATGTGGTTGTAGCCATTTGGTTGTGTGCTGTGTCGGACAGGCCTCATGATGGATGGCTCTTTGTCACAGCCCTCTCTTCCACACATCTATGTATGTCTACTTTTGGCTTATTATAGTGTGTTGTCTTTGGATATATGTCTGTATTCCTATCCAATGTGTGTGCAAAGCATGACTGGCGCATACTGAGGAGTGTATGCACTGACATCTGCAACTGTCAGATATGTATGGTCCACTGTTGTTTGCAGACATGAGCTTCATCTGTTTAAGTGTATGAGCATGCCCAGTATGACCTTTCAGTATGTTGTTGTCTGACATTGCCTTCATTTCTCTGTGTGTGAGCATGCCCAGTATGCCCTTCTGTATTGAATGTGTGGATCCATTCCAGGTAGTTTGTACTCCAGTGCAGACCTTTGTGTTGTACACCTACAGGTAGCAAACTGTTTCTGTAGGGTATCCGTAGATCCTTTGGCAATATGGAGGCAAACTGTGCAGGGGATAGTGTGTACTGTAGGTGATTGTGTCTGTGCTCCTTCTGCTACATGGTATTGATGTTAGCAGAGATATTCAGACATGTGTGCTGTTATACACTGCGATGTTTTCTGTCCTCAAGTACTGTCAGGTGGACATTCTTGCTCACAGTGATGTCCTAGGGGACAAGGGTGACTGCACCTGTGTCCGGTATTGTGGGCAGTTCATGGTAAGTTATGCCATTCTGAAGGGAGAGCTGCAAAAATTTGCTGCTGGGTCTGTGTATCAGGTTCAGCACCTTGGTACAGTGCTGGTAGAGGTTCCCATACTTGTATATCCATCGACATGAAAGTATGGTCTTATCTTGCTGTGGCAATACCTCACAGCTGTACAGATTCACACAGGTTACCCAGAGGCAGGGGCCATGAGTCAGGACATTACCTCTATTGTGGTGTACAGGCAGGTTTGTAGCCACCCATTTATGTGTTTGCAGCCAGAGATAGTGTGTGCACAGAGATGTGTGTCGGACCTTGCACATTCCATGCTGCCCATGCTCCCACACCCTTCTCTATTATTCTATCCTCTTCCATACATTATGCATACATTCTCTGATAACCACAAAAACGAGCGCCAGCAGCCAAATCCAAGACAAACAAAGTTTAATGGATAATGTAAGCACCAAAAACGCTTTCGGAGAGCTCAGTGTCCCTCCTTCCTCAGACAAATTTTAAAACCAGCTTGCAATCACATTGTTTGATTACTTAATTAATTGATGTTAAATGGTATAAATGTGATTGCAAGCTGGTGGTTTTCAGTCTGTGAAGGTGTTTATTTGCTTTTTGGTAGTGAAGTTTTTACATTCTCTGATACTTTCCCTAAGGTTATCACTTCATCACAGCTGTGGTTTGGTGTTAGCCCACAGTTCATGCAGTGGGACATGTTGGACATGTTATTGTGGTTTGTCCACATGACCTTGCATATGGCTTATGTGGAGTGAGTTATGTTGTTATTTGGGTGTCCATGACATAACATGCATTGGCAGTACGTGTGAGACACAGGCCTTTGGCAGGGGCCTGTTGGCCATTTGGTGGTGATGCAGGCCAGCTGTGGCAGGCTGTTGCATTCTGTCAGTTCTATAATCTCATACCACCATACAGTATATTCCCCTGGGGTGACAGGGTAGGTGTGCTAGGTGTTCATGCCAATACTTTCTATCAGTTTTTATCAGGTGGTGTGGATGCTGACAGGGTGCTACCTACAGCTAGGGACACACCTGCATGAGACACCTGCACTGCATGCTGCATTCTTTTGCTATTGCACTATACAGGTGGGGTCATATTGTACCCGTTTCCAACAGCAGGGATAAGACCAGAGAGGTACCTGTGGATGGTGTTTGGGTAAGCTGGGTGCATGTGTGCTATGAACACTACTTGCATCTGACACACAGATATGCATGGAGCATTCTGGTTATGCTGGTATGTGCAGGTACATCATCTGTTTCCCAGTTCATCAGTCCTATCACCTTTGTGATCTGCAAGTGCTCGGCCAGATGACACCGGTATCCCATAATACAGGCCCAGATAATGTGCTGCATACTTGTATGTACAATTCCAATGGTGTGTCCATTTCACAGTTACACATTATATACTGTATGTCTGGAGTACTTTCCCCTGTGTACTGCTTGCATATCTAGCCCAACAGCCACGCCATGTCAATCTTTCAGATGGTGACACATATTACCACTATACATTTACAATGGCTTACTGCTAGCATGTGTTATAGTGGTGGGAATTGTCTTTGGCACTGCAGTTGTGAGGACTTGGTCCTGTCATCAGCAGTAGTGGGCAATGGCCACCATGTCTTACCTCAATATGCATACATACTGACCACTCTCACACAATATGAAACACACACCAACCTAACACACACATACCTGCATATGGTTCAAATGCTACAATCTATCCTGCTACCTTGGCCACCTCTGGGCATCTGTGCTCCACTGGTATTATACCTACACATACATGTTACTACATTTCTACATAGGATTGGGGGGGTGGCCCACCTGACTGTTACTACATTTCTAAATAGGATTGGGGCCACACCTGACTGTTACTACATGTCAAAGTAGGGTTGGGCGGGAACACCTGATTGTTACTAACATGTCTACATAGGATTGGGGGGGGCACACCTGACTGTTACTACATTTCTACATAGGACTGTGGGGGCACACCTGACTGTTACTACTGTCTACATAGGATATGGGGGAGGGCACACCTGACTGTTTCTACATTGCTACACAGGATTGTGGGGGCACACCTGACTATTACTACATGTCTACATAGGATTGGGGGGGCACACCTGATTTTTAGTACATGTCTATATAGGCTATGAGAAGGCACACTGACTGTTTCTACATTGTTACACAGGTTTTGGGGGGGAACACCTGTCACTTGTACACATTTGCTATGACTGTACAGGTATGTCAGGTACTCCATTTCATTCTGTTTTCTAACCTATCATGCTGACTAGAGGCATGCCAGTGTACTACAGGTCTTATGTTTGATTGACTTACATATTAGTTTCTGACTTCCTAGCCTTCAGAACTAACATCCCACTGCCTGACCTGATGTAGTCTGTCTATGTAGGCCTGGGGGGTGGTTATCCATAGGCATCATTCAGTGGCCTTAGCACAGCCTTTGTTTGTGATTGTCTATACCTGTCCTGCTGGCTGTGACTGTTGTTCGGTATGTGAATCTCCCTGACTGGCAAGAGGTGTCATAAGGACACACATGTGGCCCAGCACATTTCCTGCAGTGGGTTTTGTCACCATGTGTAGTACTGGCTACTATGGTGACACCCATATTTGTTACAGATCTCATGCTGCCACTATAAGTGTCTACTATCTGCTGGCATCCCATTCAACCACACAGTTCCCTTGCATGCTCACATCCATATCATAGATACAAGTAACAACACATACTACTCCAATCAGCAATCAGTAAGGGGAGTGACTTACCTTGTGGGTGTGCCAATATTGAGGATGGTGCTGGGGGCTGCCTATGTTGGATGCACATAGTACACTCCTTATACATGGTTGAGCACAGGTAGTGTCAGGTTTGGCATCCCTTTTACTGTACGTGCGAGTCAGAGAGAGCTGTTATTCCCTGGGTCCCTACTGTGTCAGTGTATGTGCTATGTGTTGCCTCTTTGCCAAGGCCATGACATACTGGGCACGCCTCCATCTGCCTACTGGGGCAGGTTCAGGTTGTTCCTCCTCTGAGTCACTCTGTGCCTGTGGAGGCCTTGGCATTGGTGGGGGGCTGTGTGGCCTTGCCCTGTGCTGTTCCTGCTGCAGCTGTTTCTACAGGATCATATTGTGTAGCATGGCACATACCATAACAATTTGGGTACATGTAGCTGATGAGTACTACAAGGCTCCACTGGATGTGTCCAGGCACCGGATCCGTGACTTGAGCATCCCAAACACATGCTCTATTATGATTCTGCTCTGTGCGTGTGCCTCATTATGGCATTCTTTTTCGGGTTTGTGTGCATTTCTGATGGGTGTCATCAGCCCCAGCTCCAGTGTGTAACCAGCATCCCCCACTAGGTGACCATAAGGGATGTCCCCATTGGTAAAACAGTGGTACAGCTGCGTCAGATGCCAGATGTGGGAATTGTGAAAGCTTCCAGGGCAGCCCGCACACACATTAATTATAATGCCCTGGGCATTGCACACGACCTGCCAGTTGATGGAGGGGTAGCCCTTGTGGTTGATGTAGATCCTACCCTGCTCACTGGGTGGTACTTTGCTGCATGTGTGCGTGTAGTCTATAGCACCCACCACCTCAGGGTATTCTGCTATTTGGTGGGAAAGACACATATTGCTGGCCAGCACCTCACAGGGGTTGAGGAAATATACGTGCTCACTGGCATGTGCTGACATGGCATCCAGGAGCTGGTGGAATACTCTGGATGCTGAAGCCTGTGAGGTCCCCATGATATCCCCAGTTGGGCTTTGTGAGGTACCTGTGGCTAGTAATCCTAGGCATACACATACCTTGGTATCCACTGGGATGGGTTCTCCTCTGTTAATTCTGTGTGTCAGACGTGGCCGGCACAACTCAAAAATTTGCTGTAGGAGGTCCCTGTCCACCCTATTGTGTTCCACTATCTCCAGCTCATGTGGCTCCTGGTAGGTTACACTGGGTCTGTACACCCTTCTCCGTCTCCTCACTGTGGGTTGATCGACAACATTCTCATCCTCACCACCCTCAGCCACTCCCCAATGTTGATGTCTGATAGCTGCTGCAGCCCCTATTATTTTGTTGTTTTTGTTTGTTAAAATTTCCCCAGTTGTATACACCAGTGGTGTAGAGTATGTGGGAAAATCCAGAGGGAAAGATGTTTGCATAGTTTATAGTAGTGTTCTGGGCTGGGCTGGTCTGCTGCCTGTGTAATTGTTTGATTCTGATACAGTTCACCTGCCCGCTATGCTAGCTCTCCTAGATTACCTGCCTACTGCAGTTTCCCCTTCTCATTGCCTTCTTGTTTAAGCCCAGGGGGCGTGCTGAGCAAACACAGTGCTCAGATGTGCACAGAGCTGCTTTTTCCTGGTTTACTTTTTTTTCTTTAAAACACGGTGCACGGCATGCGCACCCACTTAGGCAATGTAAAGAGTGCTAGGCAGCCTCAGACACACACCCTTGCTTAGCTCTGCTAAGCTAAGGGCAAATCTGAGGCACAGGGCTCCAATCCGCAGTATGCATATGCCTGACACACCCCCCTATGATGTCAACTAACTCCTAGGCTTGCACCAAGCTATTCCTGCTCTTACACTGTTGGGTGCTGACTAGCATGCAGGGGAAATCTGGTGTTCAGTATCATTCCCTCATTTGCATAGGATTACCTGCTAATGCATAGTTACAGGTCCCATACTGAGTCTCCCCCCTTAGCAACCACTATTCACTGGCCATGTTGTCTTCTGCCTGCCATTGAGTATAATGGCAAAATAGTGATTTTGGTTAGAATGCTTATTTTAGTTTTTTTTTTTCTTATTTTCCACCCAATCCCATTTGCTCGCCGCTACCCTATGCTAAAACAGACGAAATAGGCTAAAAAAATAAAAGTTGATTTTTTTTTCTTTTTGCAACTGTTTTCTGTGCTAATGGCCTTATAGTTGGCCAGTGGCATGCTTTCTACATAATATCCACCCTTTATTTGGAGCTGTCTTGGCTCCGTTTTGTAGTTTGCAGAAATGTACTCATTTACTGGTGGTGTACATTTCTGCTAATTACACTAGTCCTGCACAGCCAGTTTCCAGCTTCCTGGATTGCAAATTCACCTCATTTGCATGGATTTCTCCTGCAAATGGGGTAATTTCCATACAGGGGCTGAGTCCATGCAGGACTAGTGCAGTAGCACTCATACACATCCCTACAGGTTATTCTTGGATCGCACGGCAGACATATTGCCTGCTGGAGCTCCTGAATTCTGTGCAGGGCTTGCTGAATCCTGGGGAATGTGTTTAAATAAGAAATGTCTAGGTGTGAAAAACTGGATTAAGCACATTTGAATATTGCTTGGAACTGTTTTGCATGCAGGACATATGCTTTGAATGACTGTCTCTCCACAGCTTAAATGTATGTTGTCAAAGCATAATAGATCTAGTTGTGCCTCTGTACTTTGATCATTGTCTCTTATCCCAATGTACAATGAATAGTTATAATGCTCAGCTTGTATACACTGAATGAAGATAAGGAATGCATATTTTGTGTAAGCAGATCAGCCGTGTAAATATGATGCTATTTTGTCATTTTCATTATACTGCACATGAGTCACGGCAGTTGATTTGTCAGATTCTCTGCAGACCTTATTATACCAAATGCGTGTGTGTTTTCTTTTATGCCAGACATAATCATTCAGACTCAATACTCAGATGGAAAGCTGTGGTTGCCATTAATGAGCCAAAACAAATCTGCACAAATCGTAAATCTAAATTTCTGTCCACTGGCATTGTAGGAGATATTAAACTTCACATGCATTTTAAAAGCACATATGTCATAAAGATTAAATCTTATTCTGAAAGACTTGGCATGCAAAGGCCAGCATCATTTGCTTGCATGCCAAAATGCTGCTGGCATGGGAAAATACCCATTGCTAATGGATCATGTTCAGAATCTCTTCTTGCATTAAATTTATAACCTTTATCTGTCAATTGAATCAATGAGTGATTTTTCCATCATTGTTTATAGAAATTGAAAAATACTCATATTGCATATATGAAGGATATTACGAAGAATTAGACAACTGATCCAATAACTACTTTGTCTAATTAAATTGTTTTAATGGCTGAGTGGAAACTGATACTGAAAAATGATAAACACCTCCAGGGCTAGAATTTATATTAAGGCAACAGTTGGGCATGGGAGTCGTGTTCACTGAAGTCCTGAATTACTGTATTGGATAATATACAAAACCACATTTCAGATCACCATCTGTTTTTGCATCTATCAACAGCTCATGTTAATTCATAAACATATTGCTATGTTGCTGCATCTGGAGATTAGAGGCTGTTTGTTTTTTGTTTAGTGATATTTATCAGACTGGGCTGGAAAACAGAATTAAACATTATATGCTTAGATGATTACATAGCAGGAATTTACTGTAAATTCCACCACACACACACACACACACACACACACACACACACACACAAACATTCACAACTAATGACAGAATAGGAGTCAGTTAAATAACTGCAGTATTGCAGTGTCCAGACATGGATATACAAGCAACATTTTGGCAATCAAGGAAGGAAAGGAAAAGGAAAAAGGCCTTGCATAAAATGGAAGATATCTACTACCATGCACAGTCTGCGTAGTGCAGATGTAGAATGTCATTTCTACAAATGCATGTCTCCACTAAAACTAGAATCTATGGAATGAAAGCTAGCTTATTACGCTACTCAGTCTATCAGACAGACAGTGACTGTACTGGAAGAAATCTGCTTTACATTATCAAAGGGATCACAACAATGTTAAGCTGGAGCCAAAACGCAGCAATAAAGTTTAGACCGTCTGAAAAAAAAAAGAATTAAAAGGTTAGTCAGTGTAGTGCTTGTATTCTCATGAAGGTACATTACACATAGTGATAGAAGCCAGCTCTGACAGCCAGTTATTCTGATGGAAAGCATACATATGTTAGATGGTGGCTAGACCACCAAGTAATTCCTCACCAAGAAATATATCATTCTTAGTGGTTTGCAAGAGGTTATCAGCAAGCAGCTAATAGTAGATATGAAGACAGAGTGGACAGTCTTTTATTAAAACAGTGACAGTGAGACAAATTCTGTCTCCAGCAGACTGCAGACTGAAAATAAATACCTGCCAAATACAGGTCTGAATTAAGAAGTCCTTTGCTCAAGTCACACCACTTATGCTACTGAAGTTTTTAATTCATATTATACAGGTAAGAAAACTATTTATTTCATTATGGTTTTTTTATTTTATTTCACTTTGTTTACTGGGAAATTGTTGTCTGGTGTTTCTCCAATTTTCACTGGAGGCCCAGGGATGAAAGCTTTACAGAAGAAGTATATAGTGCATACGAGACAATGTAAAAATAGATTAGATAGTATAATGATTTATAGGGCGATGTGCTGTATATTCATATCTTTTGTACATTCATAATAGTAGAATAGTACATTTGTAACCCATTGAGTTTTTGCAACTACTTTGCACAGAACTTTGTACATCCATGTACTATAGAGTAGTACAATCATGGTCACTTGAGTTATTTCAACAGTATAATACATCTAAATGAGAACAAAAGAGTACATTCACAGTATAAATTAATGTGTATAAGAGTAAACACATTTATATTCATATGAGTTAGTGAAACCGTTTAGAGCATCCGTAGAAGAACAGAGACTAGGACATTGATAAACATTTGAGTTATTGCAAACATTAGAGGTTGGTTACAATAGAGTGGTAAAGGCCAGAAAGTATATAGATATTACTATAGCATGGTTTGATGTAAGGGGGTGAATAAGGGTAGTTGCTTTATCTGGAGGATAAAGTTGTTGGGGATGGGGATAGTGTGAATGAAGGATTGATGGGGTCAAGAAAAGAAAGTGTAGTATGCTACAGTCCTGTTGTAATAGGGAAGGTGACTTGTATGTAGGTTAAAAAAGAAAAGATTGTGGCATAATAGTGTAGTTAGAGGGAAGATAAGTGACTAAGTCTGGGAGTTTAGCCTGGTGTAATGCAGGTGCACAGCCAGTTCTTTAGTAGGTGTGTTTCGAGTGATGACTTAAAGCTATCTGTTTTGTGTGTCTGTCTTATTTTGAGGGGGATTTGTTTCCATGTTTTGCTACCTGGTTGAAGTATAATGAGCCCTCTGTGGTGTTATTAGATTTGGAGATAGCTGAGGTTTTTGTTGTTGGAGCTTAGTACTCAGAGGTGTGAGGCAAAAGTATTTCTTTTAAATCTGGAATTTTTCTGGGGAGTTTATTAATCTGTGTGTTATAGTCAGTTAAGATTAGTGAAGGTAATTTTAAGGTCTAGCCAGCTAAGATTTTTCAGAGCCATGCAATGGTGGTTTTTGTTGGGGATGTTAGCTGCAAATTTTGCGATATTGTTGTAGGCTTTCTCTAACTTTTTGGTGATTATGTTAAGGTTTATAAAGATGAGTGTGGCATAGAGAGGTAATAGGAGTAAACATGATTCTAATGTGGCCTTCATGGTGTGATCAGTGAGGACTTTTTTAGCTCTGTAGATGGAGTCTAGTTTTCAGTTTTTGAGGATGGCTTATTGGGTGGTATCCTGAAAGGAAGTCAGTGTTTGGCCCGAACAGATGAGTGTAACATCATCTGCGTACTGTACCAAGATAGCTTGTCTAGTAGCAGACTGGAGGTAGTCGACAAAAATGTTAAAGGGTAGCGAGCCAAGCATTGATCCCTGGCATATGCTGATTGCTACTGGGAGGTAGAGTACATCTGTTGCCATTTCATGGCTTGCTTCCTATCAGATAAGTAGCTATGGCACTAGGTTAATGATGGGGTAATGAGGCCCAAGGAGGCTAGCTCCAGCAGGAGCCTTTGATGAGCTATAGCATCAAATGCTTTGTATAGGTCTAGGATGACTGTTGATACTAGCTTTCCATTGTTTCTGAGTTGGTTATATCTGTAATGTTTAGGAGGGCAGTGGTTGTGCTGTGGTTAGGTGATAGTAGATTGTGGTTGTTGAGGTATTTGTGTAGCTAGGTGTGAATACATATTTATAGTATGTTGGACAGGAGTGGTAGAATAGTGATTGGGCCATAGTTGTTCAGCAGAACTTTTGCCTTTATGTAGGTGTATTATGTATGACAAGTTCCAGATTTTGGAGAAGGTGTTCTCTTTTATGGATCTGTTAATTAGAATGGAGAGAAAGAGAGAGGGGACAGAGAGTGCTATTCTGTTGCTACTTTCAGGTACTCATCTGGTTGTATGTCTGCATCTATGGTGATTGGTTTTAGTTTTATTATGTTTTTTTTTAAATTGTTGAAGTGGGGACCGTGTCAAGTTTAAAGAAAGTTTCATTAGTAGTATAGGGTTGTGGACTGATTGTGGGTTCTAAGTGATTTTTACAGGCTACTGCTAGGATAGAGTTTACAAAGTGGCTATTAAATATTGTTGCTATATTAGCTGGGTCATTAATGATTATTGCAGGGTAAGGGGTGGGGGATTGTTCAAGAATGGAGTAGTGATTTTAGCAATTGCAGAATATTTTTGGGTTATTTTTGTGGGTATTTTGATGGGCAGTAAAATAGTCTTTTTGTCACTAAGTATATGCTTTTTTGTTAGGTTCCAAAGATTTCTGAAATCTTGTAGGCCTGTCTGGGTTTTATTTTAATAAATTTTCCAAGCATGGTCTCTTTTTGACATTATTTGTTTGGTAGCCTTTGAAAGTAAAGGGGTTTGGATGGGCTTAACTCTTTTGCTTCTGAGTATAGCCTGCTTATTTAGTATGGTAAGGAAGATTTGATTGAAGTGATTAACAGCTTTGTCTAATAGCATTGTTTTTAGGCAGTTCCAGTTGTATTGTTTTAGGTTTGTTATAAAGAAGTGTCGGTTGAAATTGTATAAGTTTCAGACCTGTTTGCAAGTTACCAATATCTGTATGTTTAGCTGTTGTCTAATAATGTAGGTATTAAGGTGGTTATTTATACTGGCTAGCAAAGTTCTACTATCTTTGATATTATGGGGCTGATTTGTAAGTATCCGGTCTATACTAGTTTCTGTGCCATTTTTTATGTGCTCTGTTAGTAACATTTATTAATTGGAAGAACCCAAACAAGTTTAAATCAGTTGTGGGATTGGTTATTTGTTTCCAAGCCAGGTTCATGTTACCTAGGATTAATGTTTCTTTTTTACATTACTGTTTATCCATGTAGGATGTCTTCACTTGTAAGTAGATTGTTTCCTGGGGGTATGTAGAGTCCTACAAGGCAAATATATTTGTTCTTGTTGTTGAGTTTGAGGTGGGTGATGTGGATTTACGCCTTTTGAAATTGTGGGATGTTTTGGGTATGTTGGGTTAGTTCTAGGGTGTTCTTATATATTGTTACAACACTACCACCTTTTTTTTTGTTGACCTGTCTAATCTGATTATGTTGTAGCCTATGGGGCACAATCTCATTATTAGTTATTTCTGGCCTTAGCCAGGTTTTGGTGGATATAACTATGTCAGGGTTATAGTATGTGAGGGATGTGTGCAGGTCTTGGATCTTATTCCATATACTTTGAAGGTTTATGTTTAGGATCAATGGATTTTTCTCTGGATTATGGAGTGAGAGAGGGGTTGTGTTGCTGTTGGATGAAGGGGATGGTTGTTGTGTGTTAGTCTGTGGGTCAGGATTTAGATGGATGGCACCACTTTGGATACGTTTAGTTGTAATAAATAGATATGTGTGCTGGTATTTAGATTTTAGTGGTACACCTAGGTGGGTGGGTTGTGATGTCTTGCTGGTTTTGATGAGTTTAAGGGTGACTGTGTTTATTATTGTGTGCAAAAAATAGTTTTGGAGATATTGTCAAAAATTTGAATTATTAATGCTTTATTATATATGAGAGTTAGTGGAAGTGATGTTTTGAGAATGTATGTGGGATCCTAGGGTTGTGATATGTGGAAGCAGAAAAAAATGGTTATGGAGGCTGCATGAAGAAGTTATTTTCAAGTGTGATGCAATAGATGTGATAGGTAGTTTACAGTCATTAAAATACTTGGGTTGTGTAGTATGGTTAGGGGGCTGTGTAGGTGTTTTATGTAATATGGCTTATTGTAGCTAGAGGGCAGAAAGGGACAGGCTGCTTGTTTGAGACAGTGGTAGTGCTAGGTGAGTGTGGTAATTACTTGTGCTGAGAAGTTACAGCTCATCGATGATTGTGTGAATGGCTTGATGTGGAATGATGGGTGTGGATAGATAGGTTTTAATTTAGGTGTAGTGGGTTGAGAGTTAGGGGTAGGGTAGGGAAACAGACCATGCTGGAACCCTACTGGAAGTATGTGTAGAAGATGCAAAAATAAACAATACGGAAAAAGATTAATAAAGGTAGGTTAAAAACTTGTTGATTGTAGTTGTGCAAGTAGGTTTAATTTCTAAGTGTTAGCCAGATACACTATGAAGTTTGGGATTCAGCATACAGTTTCTGCTAATGGATAATCTTTGCCAGGGAGATTACTTGTCCTTCTAGTTGTATTTTTCGATCCTTGCATTTGGGCTAAACAGCAAGGTAGGATATAGGGAGCCTTCAGCTCATATGCTAGAGTCTAGAAGTTAAATACTGGCTTTACTTTGCTGTTAGTTATTTCATTTACATTTTTGTGGTCAAGGTTATTTATCTGCCTAGGTAAATGGCTATCTTACTGTTAGTTATTTATTTTACTTTTCTCTGGTCTGGGCTACTTATCTGTCTTGAAATAAACCTTTCTCTGGGCTTAGGGAATTTACTATCCACTAGTAGTGTCCACTATAGTTATAGCTGCTATGCTGAAAAGTAAGGCATCACTATATCGGTACAGCAGATTCCAATCTGTGTAGAAAATTTAAAGCACTAGCCATACTTCACTTAGTAGTCTTGTTTTGAATCTTTTCGTTGTTCTAGGCACTTAGGGCAGACACATTTTTCAGATTCTTCAAGAAAGAGGGAGATCCAGTGTCCTTTAAGGGAAAGACTATTTAAACAGTGGTGATATGTCTATAAAACAAAAGAAGACAAGCTTTTAAGAATGAAGACAGATGGGTAAGCAGAGGTAGTGATATTCAGCTTTTATTTTAGGTTTTGTTTTATGACAATCTATTTTGCAAATTGAGGTGATGGAGCCTTGTTAGCATATAATTTGCAATGCACTGCTCTTGTGTGCTAGGTAAATACAACTTTTAGGGTGTGCAGGGATTACAAAGATGGAATGTAGGGGTTATGGTTGTAGATATTATCTGAGAAACAAATGACCATAGATATATTAGAATGTATTAGGGAGAGAAAAAAAGAAAGAAAGAGCAAAAGAAATTTAATGGGGAGCATAGAAACGATTATAGAAACTGGAGTTTGGAAATGACAGTACCAGAATAAGACAAACTATACTGCAGCTAGATGAGATAGGATTGAGTTTGGCCTGTGGGTATGGACGGAGGAAAGCTTAGAACAGAGGCACTTTAAAGGTTAGTAGTATTTACACAAACAGGACCAGTAGTACCTAGTATAGTTAGAGTCACTTTCAACTGGTTATTAGAATAAAATACAAAAATTGCATGTGTAGCTGAAAACACTTTCAACAGGATGCTAGCATGTAATGCAGGACCGCATGTCCATTCCATATATTTTAGGGAAGCAGTATGTCCTACAGCATAAAAAAACATTCCTTCTGACACACCCTTAATGAATGTAGCTTGTACAGCATTCTCTACAAAGCCATGCAGCAAACTGCAGTCTTCTAACCTCAAGTATAAAATGCCTGTCAGTACCTTTAGACTTAGAACTGTATCCCAGTAAGTAAGCTGTATCACAGTACAAGAGACAAGGTCACTGGCAAGCAGCTCATTTGTTACTTATAGCAGCATAATTTCTATTAAACGGGTTAACAGTATCAGGACCTTAAATACTGGGAAATACTGTGTAAGGGCAGCAATTAAAGAACCACAGTTCTCTAATACTGTTTGTTGCCTGAAGCATTTTTCTGCTATTTCATACAAGTAATCCACAAGTCAGCATTCAAAACACAGAAAAACTTTGCTCTTTAGTTACCACTATAGCATAAGCATAATAGTGTTTCTTACTTCAGCCTGCACAGAGCAGGGAAATCAGGTTTATGTGTGAGTTAGTAGTACAGTGGTATTAGACTATGAGAACTGCAAGCAGCAGCTGTGAGCAGTGGCAGGGGAATGCTGTTAAAAGACTCTTTACTTCTGAGGCAGCATTGGGCATGAATTACATAGTAACAAACAGCATCTTTATTTAAAGTAGATGTAATAGCATTCAAGGAGCATGTGAGCTTAACTGCAAAAGTGAAAGTAAAAAAATGAATGATGAAAAGAATGAATGAGAAAAGCCAAGTCAATGTAAACAAAAATAATGACAAACTAAAAATGAATGACTACATATGTCTCTGGTCATCTAGTCAATCTAGCAAAAGGCATCGAATGAAGTAAAAGATATATATATATATTTGCTAAAACAGTAACAGAGCCCCTTAAATGAGTACAACTCTAGTCTTTATATGGCAAAGATAAAATGTGACATAGCAAGTCATAAGAAATGCATGTGAAATCAGTTACCACTCCAATATTTGACTTACAGCTTATGAAATGTTGTCACTCCTTATTTCTTGAACCCCATTTCATCATCATCATCATCATCATCATCATGTTTTTCATCATGTCTTTCCACTTTGATTGGTAACCTTCTGATTGTGTTATGTATATAAGCAATACCTGTGTAGCCGTAAAGTATTTCTTCATTTCAGGGAGTCCTAAGCAGGTTTGTTCTATGGGGAGAAAAAATATCACAATTAATTCTTGCCCTCTTCTGTTCCAAGATAAAGTCCTTCAATTCTTTTTTTAATTATATTCACAGGTTATTCACAGTTTAATAAAATATGCCAGATTTCTATATAAAACTAAAGGGACTGGAAACACTTTCACTGCTTATAACTTACTATCAGTAGCCATAATCAAGAGCTTCCAACTTCTCAGTTTGATAGCATCCTTTGCTTAGTAATTTCTCACATCTCTTTAGCTACCATAATAGAATCTTTTTTTTTAATCCCGACTCATGAATACTTCATCTATCTTGTCTCTTTGGATACGAGTGCTGCTGAACCATATCATATGTTTAATGCTACTATTAGCTACCTTAAAGCAATTACAAGGAAAAGGAAATCAAAATCTAAACTAAACATATCAACAATTAGAAAGACCTCAATGGTTCCTAACCAAAAAGGTTATAGGCCTGACTTCCCTGAGCTAACAAGAGAGGCTAGAAGCTCTAGCCCTTTATTCAGTGTCTTATAAACTTTTTAGAGTAGATAACTGTATTGCTTATCACACCATTAAATACTCAATCATGTTGGACCTCCTGTATCTCTACAAGTTCAAGATATCTACCAATACACAAACCAGGGGCATAAATCTTCATCAACAGATAAATATAGCACAGAGGATGGAAAGGTTTGCAACCAATCATCTATTAAACCTCTGGAATAAATATCTGCTGCTTGTTAAGCAGTGCAACTCTATATCTTTATTTAAACTGATACTAAACGGCTGGATAGATGTCCACAAATGTACTCTGGGATTGACCAATATTGCCTCCTACAGAATGAAGATACTGCCTGAGAAATGTACTGGCAAGAAAAGAAATGGTCGTGAGACTCAGTGTTCTTGGAATATCTATGAATCTATGAACCTATGAATTTATAATCATCCTGGAGATGAAAGAGTTCTCCTAGTGTTGCACAGATTTCAGAACATCTTCTCTCCTGTAGTAAATGCTATTCAGACAGTACTTACTTGTATATCTACAAGTAGGAAACAAGTCCTAACCCCTTTGAAAAAAAGCCATGAGAACATGTCAATGGACAGTAGCTTTGTTTTGCTTTCTAGTCACAATTCACATGCTAAGAAAACCCAACTGCCTAGAGGCCATGCTGATCAGGTCTATCTTTATGGCTCATGAGTGGTCCTTCATTCCACTGATAGCTCAACAAATGATCAGCTGCTGCAGCTAGCCTTGATGCAGTTTTTTGCTTCTCCATCCAATCATCCAACACCAAATGCAGCATCTACTTTACCCTGATCTTGCCAAAGGTCAGTCACCAAGGGTGCTTTAGTCTGTCCATGGTGCTGCAGCCTTTATGCCTTTCTCCCATTCCTTCAATTTCAAGGTTTCTATAAAAGGCCACAGCATGCAAAGACACCATAATTCTTGTTGTTCCACTTCAGCCCAGGCACATCATTTTCTCCTTGCCCAGACCTCTCTTAAGAAGGCCCTGGATCTCCTTTCTTACACACCTACACAGCTTCACCTGAATTTACACAACTTTAAGCTGACCGCATGATTAATCCAGTTTCAGTAATGACCAGGGACCCTTCCTTATTTCAGTCTGTAATTCACATTTTGTAAGTAACAGAAAAATAATCCACTCACAACGTTTACAAGAGCAAATGGAAACATTGCTCAATATGGTCCACAGAACTAGGCTTATACTTTTTTTTTTGGCCTCTGTTCCAGAATTTTTTTAGTTTCATTCCAATTAATTTAAATATGGTTTTAGCTTGTTTGTAATTCATGTGCAAGTGGAATACACTTTTAACTTCAGTTATGGTTTCTACAATCATTCTCTGGCTTCACACAAAATCTGCAAGTACTTTCTAAAATGAAAATTCTCTTTATGTCTTCCAATAAAAGATCCTGCCCCTTCCAGTGGCCTCAGTTTTATTTTAGTGGTCCTGACTAAAGCTACATTTTATACAGCTCATTCTACAGACTTAAAATTTCTGTCTTGGAAAACTTCGTTTCTGGTTGCAATTACATCTGTCAGAAGAATATCAGAACTGCAAACATTATCAAAGATGCTCTACTTGATATTTCACAAAAGACTAGAGAGCTCTGAGAATCCATTTGTCCTTTTTTCCAAAACTGAATTAAGCAAGGAATTTTAAATCATCCAATTCATCAGGATGTATTTTTGCTTAATCATTACAAGAGATAATACATAACTTCCACCCTGGATTCCCACAGACAACATAGATTTTATCTTTATAGAATTAAGACTATCAGAAAACATACAGTAATTCATATTTCATATTTAAGGAAGAACTGGGAGAAGAAAGTTTCCAAAATAACACTACCAAGATTGCTATGAGTCTGGCAGTTGATAGAGCAGATTAAGGCTATGAACTTTTAACAAAAATCGTTTTCCTCAGCTTTCATCTACCTACTGTGTAACCTTGAGCAAGTCACTTGACAGGACAGTGTTTTGGCGCAATTATAAATTTGTGCTAGGCTCATTAATCCTCTCCCTGACTGCATGCCTTGTACCTACTTAATCAAAACTCCCCTGGACTATAACACTATACATATCAATTTACCTTCTGGAGTGTCAGTTTTGTGGCTTGCCACAAATGATTAGGTTATGGCAAGCTTAATTCTGACCTGAGTTTTATTTTTTTAGCCTTAGTTTACTCAAAACATGACTCCAAATAAATCACTTTAACAAGCAGTAGCCATCATTCAGTGTAAAAAGAGGCTCTCATTCTTAATTGATTTACTGAGTTAACAAACAAGCAAAAATAAGTAAAGGAAAGGATGTAGCCAAAACTAAGACATTTACTTGCGACTAGACTTAAAAGGGTCAAATATAGATTATGGCATCCAGTTCTTATCAAATATATTCACAAGATAGATTAATGATGAAGGCAATAATGTTTTTGTTTTAATATAATTACAGTATACAAGGCGTGGCTGATTACATTTTTAATAGCTAGATGTATGAAAGTGCTCATATCATCTTTTGTCCCTCTCTGGTTGCATTCATGAAGAGTACGTTGGGAGTGTGGACTATCTTTTCACATCATTTCTTACTCTGTATATATGGATGACTTGTTGTTGTAAAGAGAAATCCACTGTATTTTTTTTACTAAGGATCAGATATTATGTTCTCTGGAATAAAGGACTAACAAGCATAGCTGTCATCTTTGAATTTACTGTGGAAAATTAGTAGTTTTCAGTTTTTGACCAAAAAAAAAAAAAAAAAAAAACACCTACAGCAGTAGTCAACAACCAAAGGGTCACAGGCTATAATCATTACTCTGTGTCAACATATGTGTAACAACTACTTCTTATTGTCTATGTGGAGTAACTTGCAGGAAAAAAAAAACACTAGCTCCTTGGATATGAGAGTCTTTTTTTTTCATTGCAAGTTGTTTATTAGCCTACTACAGTTTTGGTCTACTTCTTCATTCCTGGTCAATATAAAGCATCTCTTAATCATTTTTCCACCATTTCATAACCGAGTGACCATTGTGGATACACTGCAACATTTCTTTATGGATGTCGTGTTGCAATATAACTTCTATCCATATTGTTTTTAGTAAAGAGATGGGCTAACATACTGCAATAAGTATTGGATTACACCCAGCCTGCTTGAATAGCATCAATTGCACTTTGATGAACTTTATATCAACACTATCCCCAGGATTCACGAAGCCTCCGTGTAAGAGTTATAACTCTTACACTGAGGCTGCAGTTAAATGGAGTGATGTCAGCATGCTCTGCATATTCATGAGAGCACGCTGAATCCGACCTAAGTCGAACACGGTCCATGTAAGACAGTAAGGGGCGTGTCTGTAGGCTGAGCCCTGCAAGCGGACACGCCCCCAGAAGTGTAAAAGTGCCCAAAGTAGACACCCACAACAGAGTCCACGGAAATGTGAATAAACACAACACAACACATGCCCCTACAGACTATTAAACATAAAACAATCTAAATGAACATGTCATATTTTTTTAAATTGTAAAGATGTTTAACCGTGAGTGCTTCGTTTGCTGGCGTGCCCGTAGCGCAGCTACAGTTAGCAGTCAGTGGGAAAGCATATAAGAACTAAATATGCAAAATAAGCCAGGAAGCAATAGCGTAGCGGTAGAGATGTTGGCTGCAGAGCAGGCATTCATGGTTCGAGCCCCACAGCACCAAATTTTTTTTGCAAAATAAGCAGGAAACAAGTCCTGACAAATATGTACACATAAAACCACAATATATGTAAAATGCAATGAAATAGCCCATTTATATTGAAGAAATGTGAGTTAAGAAATGAATAGAAACTGCCAGATGTGCCCATAGCTGAGCTACAGTTCAACAGAGTGAGTGTATGTGCCCGTAGATAAGCATTGGTTTAACTGGTGCAAAATGAGTGCCCGTAGCTGAGCAGTGGTTTACCATGCTAAATATATGTGCCCCTAACTGAGCTGAGCGGAATATGCGTGCCAATAGCCAAATGAGGCTTAAACCAGCGTACCCCGTTTGCGCGGAGCTGCGCACCGCGCAAACAAGCTAACTGACGGGCAACGTTGAGCAAGCCGTATCAAAACTGCCTTTACACAGACACACCCCTCAACATGTCTAGACAGTCATGAAAAATAAAAAGCAGTGGCCAGGTTCGAACCCAGGATACTATACACCATAGTCAAGGTACAGAACCACTAAGCCATGACAGCAGTACCTGGAAATGCAATAATAGCTCATATATAGGAATGAATACAAACTAGAGCATGACAATGCAGGTTTACTGAAGTTGATACAATTCCAAAATGGCCAATCACAGATATGTGTGGGAAAAACGGACTATATAAGCCCCATAGGCGGGAATACACAGCATAAACGATTGTAGAATAGACCTGCAGGCAGAATGTCAGGAGTAGGAGAGGGTAGTCGCTTCCGAGCGCAGAGGTGGGGTGTTGAGGAGTCCAGGTACATGGCCTGGCTCCTAGTCCACAATCATGAGGCCCAACTCATGCAGAGCCAGGTCCTCTGGGGAGCGTACAGGGCTGAGGCGTGGGACCAGTTGGCTCATGAACTCACCAGTGCCACAGGAATTCCAAGGACAGGTGAGCAGGTCCGTCACCACCATGCGGACCTGAAGAGATGCAAGCAGGACCAACTGAACCTTTGGATCCAGGAGGCCCGGCAAACACCCAACGCCCCACTACTGAGTAAGTAACATTTAATTATGTATGTAAAAAGTTAAACTAGCTGATATTATGGAGATGTGTATTCCAATATTACTTCATTTATATTACAGCTGCAGGTGTCCGTTCTGCGAACCGCAGAGCCTATGGCGATAGGCTGGTGCGGTTGCGCCACCAGGCAGGTCAGTAATCCACTACCAGTAACTGTAAAGAAATATCAAAGTATGACAGTCAGCATAAGAGTGCAGTGTAGTCAGTAAGGAATAAAATCTGCAAGTAACAGTGTGAAAGTGTATGAAAGTATTGCTTGATCACAATAGTTTGCAGCCTGTAAGTGTAAGCTAAACATGAAACTGTGCTGACATATATTCTGAAATAAAAATGCCCTGCCTGTAAGAAAATAGTACACAACCTGCAGCAGGCTGAAAAGTATAGCTGCAGAAGATGATAAATCACATGTGTGAAATATATCCCTGTGGAAATACTGAAACATGACAGACGTGAGACTGCTGGAAAGGATTGTAATAACTACTGTTAAAACATGTCAATAAAGCCTAGATGTACCATCCTGAATAGTAAAATGAAAGCAAGTGAGAGAGCGTGAGAAAGTGCCATGAATCTAGCAATACAGTAGTAATAACCCCTGAATAAAGTATACTGCAGTCAGGACAGAATGAAATGCATGTGAGATTCAACACCAAACAGCTAAATCTGTTCAAAGTGTTGCTGCATCTGGAATGTGTATCCCAAAATCAAGATATGTTGCTCTCAGTCTGCAATATGCAGATAGGATGTTTGTCTGATATACCATACATCCACACTTGTCTACAGCCATATGAAGCCAATGTACCCTAGATGTAGCTGAACCAAGCTAGATATGAATGTGTATGAAGAACCATAGAATGTATATTGATGTTGCATTAACAGTCCTATCACCAAGTTGAAATAGTTAACATATAGGAAACTGTAGTTAGAACAGTAGTGTGTATATAACTGTAGTTATTAGAAATGTACAGCATATGTATTGTTATCCGAAGGTGTTAATATTACTTTCTTCACCCCAACCTATAACTACATATAACCCATTCCACGTGAAAATGGTATGTGCAATCACAATTAACACCCCTGGACGTTTGTCCTGTTGGGTCATATATATTTGCATGTCTGTTGATGCATCTGCCCTATTCATACATCCACACCTGATGGCCTGTTGCCATCAATTAACCCTGCATGTTGTTGGACTGTGTATTTCTGTTCAAATTATGCATGTGTTATGCAAGCTGTTCAATGGTGTGAATATCTGGGTGTTTGGTTAATGGGAATACTAATGCATGCTGTTACAACTAATTGTGAATGGTATTATATGTCACTAACCCAAACTGTCATGACATAATGCAAAACATAGAATGACAGGGAAGGCGGGTTCCAGCGGACCCACCTCTCCCACCTCAGCTGGCGAGTGCACCTGGCACTAGTGCCGAGTCCGGACCCTCCTCCGGTGGCCCTGTGCCACCTGCAGGTGGAAGCGCTGCAGGGGATGGGGCTCGCCCCCCCTCTGCAAGTGTGGCCGGAGGAGATCCAACACTCACCCTCCGTAGCGTCTGGACTGTGGTGCGTAGGGAGATTCGGGACTCTGTCCTCGAGCCCCTACGCCAGCTCGAGGCACGGGTGGCGCAACTAACGGGCATGCCCGTTGCCCCGCCTACACAGCCCCCAGCACAGCCCCGTCCTGGGCAGTGAAGGAACAGTGGCAACTGCCTATGGGTGGGGATATCAGTTCCACTGTTGCCATCTGTGGGCTCATGGGCTCTGGATATCCAAACCTCCGTCCCCGTCAATTGTGTAACCCCCCCCACACGTGTCATACACCGCCCCTGTATGCGTCTTGTTTGTCTTGTCTGTTAACCTACCCAACCTACCTCCCCAGCTGTACCGACTACCTTCACCTGACATACCACTCTCACCTGAAAAAAAAAAAAAAAAAGGGCACTCTGTACCCACAAAAAAATTACGCCTCATACATAGCTGCCCATTCCGCACACATGTCTACTGGACATGGAACCTATCAATTCCAATTGGCTGTACAACAAGTATTATTGTTGTCCTGACACCTCTCTCAGGGGTGGAAGGCTTCAAATGTCACACCAAATTACATACATATGCACAGCTGTTGCTGCTGAAGAAATGGGCAGCTATGGGCCTTACCTACATCCCTCCTGCACATCCCAAGCTTGTTTCCCTACTGTCTTACCCTCTTTGTGACCCCTTTTTCACCACTTTCCTGTCTCCCCATTTTCTTTTCTTTCAAGGAAAATAGCGTGGGTGTGCGCAAGAGTAAGCACGTTTAAGCAGTTGTAAGCGGGTGTGCGCTTGTGTGCGCGGAGCTAACTGCCAGTGCGCATGCGTGAGCTCCACGCAAACCAGCGCTAACCCGGTTACAACTGCTTAAAAGTGCCTTAGGCACTTTGATTGACAGGTCCTGTACTCAGTTCAAAAGAAAAATAAAATCCCACTGTGAGTCCCGAACCCAGGACCTTGGCAACTATAGTCTGCATGACTTACCACTAAGCCATGACTCTTATATAAAAACATTGCGCTAAAGTAAATATATCATGTAACAGTAGGAATGAATGTAAAGGGAATATAGATGTGTAGTACACAAAGCATGACATTTAGAATCACAAACAAAACTGGTGGATTTCCATAATAGTAGTGTGTGAACAGAAACAGCCATGCTAGTTGGAAGCTAGTAGGTAATAATGTCACCATAGCACCTTGCAAGACACACACATACTCACAGCAGGATAAGCACTGCCCATACCCCACAACCTCTTACAGGAACACATCCGGACCAAGTAATAAAATATGTGGAGCAAAGGCCCAAAACCAGGGACACATTACAAATAAAGTTACAACAAACACAGACAGTTCAGAAAGTAACAGGGTCTACACTTTGTGGGATGTTTGGAAGGGTATGCAGTCTGGAACTTGAATGTTTGTCACCATATTCTGACTTGAGCCCAGAGTGACTTGCCAGATAAAGGTGTGCATGAGATATTGACCAAATTATGAGGCAGAAATGTGGACAGCCTGCAAATATCTGTACACATGACGGGTCCAACACCACCATATTTGAATAGTTAAGAACCTAGACATAGCAACAGTGAATGTCTTACAGGGATGCCCCACAGACCCCATGTGAAATGTACAAACAGTAGGCAGAAAGGTGTAACACATGCAATGGTAACTATGGAGTCCGGAAAGTATTCACCACTCGCATGGCAGAAAAAGTGTAGTAATACATATTTTTTTATTTTTTTTATTTTACATTTGTTGACCGGGCTAGTCTAGCTGGATATATTTCCATTTTCAGTAGAGGCCCGGGGAGAAAAGCTCCACACAGAATATACAAAGTATAAATATTGTTACATTGTGAAAAAGGAAATACAAAACAAAATAAAAGTAAAAACAAGTAGATTTACATTCTTGAGATAAAAACACTTGAGAAAAGTTCCAATAAACAGAGTAAAGTTTAAGAGAGCTAGATCAGAATATAATACAGTAAGAGTCATGTACCATAGATAAAAACACTTATGAAACAGTACAGTGAGCAGAATATAGCTTAAGACAGCTAAAAACAGAATAGTTAGAGTTATTTACAGTAGATCATATGAGGTAGTAGTATTTAAAAGCTAAGATTATTAGAGTTTAAAAAGGGTCAGTCTAATTTACAAGTCAAAAGCATGTAAAGGTTTGGAAGTATGGCAAGAAGAGGAAAAAAAGAGGGGTGAAGAAGATGGTCAGTCAGGGTTACTACAAGGGCATAGCCAGTGCATTTGAAGGTATTTTCTAAGGTTTTGTTTAAAGAGTGGTAAGGATGTAGTTAGAGTTAGTTCAGTGGGTAGTAGGTTCCAGTGTTTTCCTGCTGTATTGGTAAATAGAGAATCACCAGCTGTATTATTAGACTTTGTTAAACTGGCAAGAAGTTTGCTAGAAGAACGTAGGGAGTTCAGATTATTATATGGAACTATAAGTTTTGAGAGTATAGGGGTTTTATTGGGCTGGTAAAATAACTTGTGGGCAATTGTGAGTTGAGGGATAATCAGATGATTTTGGAATTCGAGCCAATTTAGTTGTCTAAGATTAGTACAGTGATGGGTTCTAAAGGGATTGCCAGTAGCAAATCTGGCAATATTATTATAGGAGGTTGCTAATTTGTTAAGGTTGGTTTTCTTAAGGTTGGTAAATATAGGTAAAGCATACAGGAGGGTTGAGATTAGATGGGAGTGGGCAATTTTGGCTCTGGCTGCTGAGGTTAAAAAGGGTTTTATTCTGTATAAGGAGCCTATTTTTCTGTTTACTGTTTTAATGGTGTAGTTTATATGGTAATCAAATGAGAGATTATTATCAATGGTTATACCTAGAAGTTTAGTGGTAGTATCAGGGAGAATAACAGTTCCATTATTTGAAGAGATTGAAAAGTCTAATGGGGAAGACCTAGTGGTGGGTGTAAAGAGAAGGAGTTTTGTTTTTTTAGCATTGAGAAGGAGACAGCATTTGGTAAACCAAGTTTCTACAGTGTTGAAGACATCTTGAGTAAGAGAGTATAGTTCAGATTGAGAAGTAGATGAGCATATTAGTGTGGAGTCATCCGCATATTGAATACAAGTGGCTTGTGGAATTGCTACATGGAGATCATTAATAAATAAGGAGAAGAGGAGTGGACCAAGAATAGATCCCTGAGGGACCCCAATGGTAACAGGTAGAAAGGTTGAGACTTGATTTTCCCAGAGGACTGCTTGTTGTCTATTACTGAGGTATGATCTGAACCACTTTAAGGCTAGAGAATCAAAGGAAAGAGATTCCAGAATATTGATTAAGAGGGTATGGTTAACCATGTCAAAAGCTTTAGAGAGGTCAATAAAAAGTGCAGATGAGAGGAGGTTTTTGTTACGATTTCTATTGATGGTATCTGTGAAGGATAGAAGGGCAGTGGTGGTACTATGTGATGGTCTAAAGCCATGTTGACAGTGTGCTATTAAGTTGTGTTGAGAGAGATGGCATAGAAGTTGTTTGTGAATGCATTTTTCCATAATTTTTGCTAGAGGTGATAAGAGAGCAATTGGCCGATAGTTGGAATAATCATTGGAGTTCCCACCTTTGTGTAAGGGGATAATGTGGGAGATTTTCCAAATATTTGGGATGGTTCCTTCCTGGATTGTCCTATTTATAAGGATAGATATAGGGTAAGCAATTTCCTTAGCTCCTTTTTGGAGAAATTGAGAAGGAAGTTGGTCAGCAGATGGAGTACAAGGCTTAAGTTTTTGTATAAGTTTATAGATGAGAGAGGTAGAGATGGGTTGTAGTTGGAATTTTGAGAGACAGTGTGGTAAGTTGATGGGAATGCTGGAGTTTTCTGAGATAAGTTGAGTAGCTAGAGATTCTATAGTGTCAGTGAAGAATGAGTTGAAGGTATTGGCAGTTTGATGGGGAGTATTTGGATCTGCGTCAAGTGGGGTGGGTGTTCGGGACTTACCAGGAGAAAGGAGCTTATTTATACAAGACCAGAACTGCTGGGGATTATTCTGATGAGTTTGCTGTAGTTTACAATAGTAGTTTTTTTTTATCTGTAAGTATAGCTTTTTTTGTACTGTTTCTGAGCTGCCTATAATGTAGGTGATCAGAGCTATTTCTATAGGTTCTCCATTTAGCCCAGACTTTGTTCCTAAGTAGAATTTGATTCCTAGTTTCGTTAGAAAGCCATGGGGATGGGTTAGACTTCATTCTAATGGAACGTTTGGGAGCATGCTTATCCAGGATAGATAAGAAAGCAGTGTTAAAATACTGTACTGCCTCTTCAAGTGGGAGGGATTTTAATGGTCTCCAGTTGCATGCTTTAAGCTCAGTTTGAAATAATTCTGTCTTAAAGTGTTTGATGGAGCGTGCTGTCCTAACGATAGGGAGGTTTGGGAAGTCTTTCTTTTCTCTAGTAATGTAGGTCAAGGAATGATCACTTATATCATCAGGCAGGATTCCTGTTTTGTATGATTGTTTCACTTTGTTTATGAGTATCCAGTCTAAGGTACTCTCTTTCTTGTTAGGTTTGTTAATTCTGGTTGTAGAGGTTATAGTTTGGGTAAATCCATGGCGGTTGATATGAGAGGTAGGATTATTAGCACTAACACTTTTCCAATCAATATTAAAGTCACCTAGTATTATTGTTTCTTGGGGGTAAGTAGAAGACAGCCAGCTAAGCATATGCTCATGCTAACCCACAGTCACAACTGCAGCATACCAGACATTTTAATGGGTGTACCCCACTGATATGTATCATTCCATGAGGCACATAACTGATGAACCTGAAAGTCTCTGGGGCCTGCTCAGCAGCATACTCAAATACCCTAATAGATGTCAAGGCCCACACCATGGCCAGACCACACTGCATGCTGTAACACCCTAGCAGATATAGCAAGCATTCCAAGGTGTGAATGTACATGGAAAATAGGAAAGCTACAGCAGCACACTACAGTCAAGACACCTAGCAGGCATACAAGTAGTGACTGTAAAGGGCAACTATTGAAGCCTTAGCAACAGAGTGCAAGCAAAAGTGAAAGGAAAGCACACACACACACACACACACATTAACAATAGTAGTAGTTGTAGTTGTCAGTGTACATACACAGTTAGTACAGGAAACTGGAGAAATGAATGGAGGAATGTTAATCTACAACACACCTGGAAATATGAGAGAGATACCAACCTTTACACTCACAGAACATTGTCCACAGCATAACAGCATGGTCCCTGCCCTTAACATCTGAAAGGGCTACGCCTATCTCACACACCTTTTTATAGCACTGTTCTGAAATCACAGTGAGAACTGCAATCAGTACACAACTGGCTGCATGCAATTAGCAAATGCTGGCTAACAATTGGTGCAGAGGCCATCACATGGGCATATGCAGATACCTACAAAAGTATGCTGTACTCCATGTCCACGCATGCAATACTTTCATTGCACCCTGAGAAGGACGTGAGAGACAGACAGAGACAGAGAGAGAGAGAGAGAGAGAGAGAGAGAGAAAACTGCAATTAAGCAGACAGAAACAAATTGTTCAGCAACAGCTACCTGAAAGCTGACAACTGGGAAGTGGAGCAGCAGGACAGAGAACCAGACAGCAGCACAAGCAGCTGTGACAAACACAGGTAATGTAAAGTAATACTATAAAGGTCTACATACTGTGAACCCTCCATATGTGTCATTGGTCTGTATCCATATGTATATGAAGATGTGTAAAGGGCAGGAGACATACAGCAACTATCAGTGAAGGCTGTACATACATTTGTATGTGAGAGCATCTATGTGCACATATCAATGTTGTTTGATTGTAGGTTGTAGTGCCATGTACAAATTAGGTTACACAGTTATGTATGTTTAGCAGTATGTTAGTGTGTGTATACAGTATGGTAGACAAATATGTTGATATACCTGTCTAACATATGGATATGTATGTATGTCAACATATGTATGTGTATATATATATATATATATGTATATATATATATATATATATATATATATATATATATATATATATATGATATGCATATATGTATACATACATAGAGAGAGAGATGTAGGAATACATAGACAGATGTCGATAGAATATTGTACCAACATATCTATGTAATGCACACATGCAGATATAGATATATGTAGATACATATACATAGACAGACTGATCTGACTACCTACAGGTATGATTGTATATGATGACCTGCAACACAGCCTGTCCCACCCCTCTGTCACTTACACCCCTCTGTGCCCCCTCCACATCTATAGCAATATATGTACATCAATATATATATATATATATATATATATATATATATATATATATATATACATATAGATATATCTATATACATATATATATATATATATATATAGAGAGAGAGATGTATATAAAGTCTGAGTGAGGCACATGTGTACAGATGTATTGCAACAGGTGCCTGGTGACAAAGGCATGGAGTGAACACCAGTGTCAAATCCGGAGTATCATACCACATTCCAGATCACCTACACCAGTAACCACCAGATATGTGATTGGCCGCCCACCACTGCATGTGTCAGGGGTGAGCAGGGTCAGAAATGTGTACAATAGTGGCCCCAATGATAGTCACAGTGGCACACTATCCCTGGAATACCTGCACATGGTATGTGTCCGCAGACATGGTGAGTCAGGTATGGACATGTAGGTCGGTGTACCCCCCACACCACATAATGGATGCCATGGTATGGACCTCACATGACAGCAACAGATATGGAGAAGGACACAGTGACATGTACAACACTGTGACAATGCACTCAAACACATTACCAATGCACAGTGACTGACAACACCACAGAGTACACATATGCTACCCACATAGAGGTTACCACTCCCAGATTTACATATGGAGGTCACACCCATGACAGATGTCCAACAACCATAGTAACACCTCCCACCATCCACAACCTAAATGTCTGCTGTGTGTCGTCCGTGCCACTGCAATAGTGTGCACATGTGGAGGTAAGAGTTCCTACTCACAGATAAGACACACCCTGCAATAAACCACAAAGTGTTAAGAAGCGAGACTCCCCATGAGTACATGTCACACATACCCCTGCTGAATGTTAGTCAGATAGGTAATATGCCATATGAGTCACCCTGTGTAACTGTGTGACGGCAGCAGGTACCATCACACCACATGTGTCACAATGGTCAGGGTAGCAGAACAGTACGCTGCTGTAGACACAGGGGCAATAGCATATTGTATAGTATTGTATTGTAATGTAATGTATTGTGTTGTATTGTATTGGTATGGTGATGTGCCTCCTTCATGGAGTGGAACCACTGCTGCTGTGCGCCAGTGTACAGGTACATATCCTGTAGTCAAGCTAGTGTTACATAGCACTTCTATATGTGTGTTTAGCTCCTGTCAGAGGTTATGTAGCATGCAACTGGGGATACCATCAGGTCCCATCCATGTTGTGTATTCTGCTGTCCTGCGGGTGTCTCTCACCTGGACATCTGTGATGACGGGGAGGTTACAGTCAGCTGGGATAACTATGCCTTATTACAGGGGAGAGGGCGGGTGACACCTGCACTGAACCTGTCCGCCACAATGTTGTCGATATCTGTGGTGTCAGTGAAATATGTGTTGTGTACTACCTATGGGCATAGAGGATGGCTCCTGACCAGGTTGCTAACATAACTGAAGAAGGCCTCCTGGTCATCTGTAGTGTCACTCTTGATTTCCCTCTCAACGTTGCCCATGTAGTCAGTATGATGGGAAATAGATCCTTACCAGTGCTGCTCAGACATGCCCTCCCTTTAGTGAATGATGCTCTGTCTTGCAGTAGCTTCCATCTTCTGTAATACAATCTGTCTATGGCTGGGGACCACCAGACAGGATGCTGTCCCTTTGTGGAGAGTGTCTTGGTCATATATGGGATTGCATGATCCATGCATTCTTGGAGATGTCTGTAGAAAGCAATTGTGTAGGGGTCAGCATTGTGGGTTGTATCTGCCACTGGCCCAGTGGGCTGTAAGGATACCATATCACTGTTACAAAGTGTAAAGTTTGTATCTGTAATGTTATACACTATAGTCATCTGTGCTGGTGGTGGAGGTGGGATATGTATATCCAGGGCAATCAGTGTGTGGTCAGCCCACAGTAGTTGCCGATGTAGGCCATACAGTACCTAGATACAAACCCCCAGAGTGAGGAGGTGCTTCTGACCTGAATCGATGTTCTGACTGCTGGTGTTTGGTAGTATGTCGTATGGAGTCTGCCAGGTACTGTTGCACAGTTGCTGGCTGAGCACTGATACCTGGCCATCTACATGTGTATCCACCAATAGACAGACAGATGCTACATATGTGAGATATGTTGTATCATAACAGTCGAGTAGCATGTGTAGTATGTGTGCCAAATTCTGCTGACATATATTGCTGATACCAGGTTATTTTCTTTCTCAGGTACATGGCCCACCCGCGGAACCCCACCTACTCCACAGCTGAGGATGAGGAGATACACCAGAGCCTGGTGCGGGACTATGCAATACTCTTTTCCTGCACCAGCCAGAATCAGCAGGAGAGGGCTGCACTGCGGCAAGACCTTGTCCGTCGGGTAAATGATATAGGCACGCATAATAGGACATATGAGCAGGTACGACATCACTGCAGTGATTTAATCAGACATGTCCGTCAGTGTGCATCAGATATCCACAGGCAACAGGTCGCCACAGGTGGTGGGGTGGCTACACATCCCCCACTCACCAGACTGGAGGGACTACTCCTGAGTGTAGTGGCTCCAGTCCACCAGCAACAACAACAGCAGCAGACATGCATCATGATGGAGGCTGGAGCCACACAGCAGCAAGACAGTGAACGTGCAGGTAATATGTCATATGTATAGTTGGCTGTTGTGTACACTGGTAGTTAATGCATGTGTGAGGTGTGTCCTTGGTTTGTAGCTGTCACCATAGTATTTAATGTGCAAGTGTGATATCCTCAATATTAGCTGCTGACCTGTGAAAGGCGACTGTTGTACTCCTGACCTGTATCATACTCAGTAACAATGGCACAGTTGTGCCCACTGACATTAGTTTCTTCATGTCTGCAGGACCCTCTGGTATAACAGCAATGCAGCCTATCCATGCTGGTGAGTGTGTATTAACAATTCCTGTAATAGTGTTGATAGTAATAGTACTATTTGGCTCACGTAGTAGTGCTCTTTGTATGCATGTAGGTGTGTCTTTGTCTGTGTGTTGATATCACGCATACTGAGTACTGTACAACTGTGTGAAACTGTGTGCATGTGTGCATGTGTGCATGTGTGCACCTGTGCATGTGTGCATGTGTGCATGTGTGCATGTGTGCACCTGTGCATGTGTGCATGTGTGCATGTGTGCATGTGTGCAGGTGTGCATGTGTGCATGTGTGCATGTGTGCATGTGTGCATGTATGCATGTGTGCACCTGTGCAGGTGTGCAGGTGTGCATGTGTGCATGGGTGCATGTGTGCATGTGTGCACCTGTGCAGGTGTGCATGTGTGCATGTGTGCACCTGTGCAGGTGTGCGTGTGTGCATGTGTGCATGTGTGCACGTGTGCACGTGTGCATGTGTGCATGTGTGCATGTGTGCACGTGTGCATGTGTGCATGTGTGCATGTGTGCATGTGTGCAGGTGAGCATGTGTGCACCTGTGCATGTGTGCATCGCTGGTAATGTGTAGACATTGTAAACTGTGTTTCCTGTTTCCTTCCCACAGGTTCTGTTGCTGCTCTGGTGTCATGTAGCAGGGAACCTGAGTCAGGTGCCGTGGGAACTGATAATGATGACATCGGTGTAATGGCACAGGAAGGTATGCCAGGGTCCGCGATTGGTCAGCCGATTGACAGTACACAGCTGTCGACCCCATCAATGCGCACAGTTATCCTGCCAATACACCCCTTGTCACCACTGTCCCTAGGTGATGGACAGCATACAGTGGGCATTGACCAGGGTAATGTGGTATCTGTGGCACATGCCTCCCTACACAGCAGCCATGGGCATGGCCCAGAGATGGTACCACACAGACAGATGTCCAGGGGTTCTCTTGGGAGCATCCATGGGCATACTGCCCCTGTCAGACGTGCCCACAGAGGTCTTACAACCTCAGCTATGTTTCGGACTGTCATGCAGGCACAGTCACATATGGAACGGTACACCAGACAGGGTCTGAGGGAGCTGGCAGCATGTCGCACAGCCATGACTGACAGTATGCGTGACATTGCGGCTGCCATCCGTGATTTCACCGATGTCATAGACAGACGTTGTGGGGACATATTAGACCGGTTCCACAACTACATGTCCATGAGCCAGGGTGATAGTGGGCGGTTGAGGCGTCGACGTGGCCGTATGCCAGCAACAGCAGCAGCTGGCAGCCGGCGCGGACGACAACAGGGCCGTGGCCGCCCCCGTAGTGCCAGCAGCAGCCCCAGCAATGCTGGGTCTGTGCTGTCAACAGACCGTCCCAGGAGACCACGTGCACGTGGCTCTGGCCAGGCCCGACAGGGATCTGTGTCCAGGCAACGAACACCTGCTTCTGATGACAGTACCCAGTCTGGGTTGGTACTGGATACGGTCCGTAGCACCCCTGCAAGGCACAGGTACCGTGTCCGTGGCCAGAGACACTGATCTGTATGACCTGGCAGGTACAGTCTGTGGCTGTCCACAAACACCAGTATATGGCAGCCATGAGGTGGAACTGTGTGCATCCATACACACATGCAAATTGACAACACCTAGGGCTACCGCATACACGCACACACTGCATCAACATTGCCCCACCTTCTACTGCTGTCCCTCACCAACACACATACATGTCAATTGGTGGTATGGGTGGCTGACTCAGGCATACCAAGTTCACACCCTGTGCATATGATGAAACTGTTCCACCTCCTGCAATCTGTAACAACTGTGCAGGTACAGGTTAACATGTTGCTGATGCACAGGGTGACCACATAGATGTGTAGTAATAGTATCATGTTGTTAACAGTACTGTGTGCTGAATTAATTGTGGGTATATCACAGCATGCCTGATGCAGTAAGTGTGTGATTGTCATGTCCTGTTGTCTATACCCATGGTAAGTACCATAGTGCATCATCTGCACATGTTGGCATACTGGTGGTAATGATGTCAACAGAAGGCTACATACACAGGTAGCACAGGGGATAGGGTAATGAATGTAGTAATACACAATGATGGACATGTAAATTGCAAGTGGCATGTTGCCCACACTAGACTCTGCAATGCAGATGTTTGAGGATGTTGATATGTGTGCAGTACCACACGACTGGTACAGGACACACAGGAGCACCCTAGCACTGCATGCTCACATCTCACACCATGCTAGACAGCCCCAACACACATAACTAACTGTCACAGGAGGGAGAGTCCCCTTATATGTCAGGGATACTGTGGTGGCAGGCCAGGGAGCATACATCCTACTAAGTATGGAACCACTGAGTGAAGGCTCAGTGTCTGTTATTTGACATGTGTATTACTGCAGGTATGAGCACATGGGTTTCTATCCAGTTATTGTACATCCTGACAGTACATGCATGTTCTGTACACTTGTGTGCACTGAGACTGGACCCTAGCCATCTGACCCGTGTATTTCCATGTACATGTGCATAGTGCCTGCATATTTGCAGTGTTACCTACTGGAACTGGTACAGCTTGTTTGTTGTACAATGGACTACATGGAGCCCTGTTTACTGTATCTTTGTTTGCATGCATGTTTGCTTGCAATTACCCTGGAATACTGATCACACCTGCAATGCATAGTTATAGAGCTTCTGTGGACTCCTAGCGCCATCTGCATAGCCTACTATATATATGTCCATGTCCCACTTGACAGGTTGTCACTGTTTGTCCTGTTCACATGTACATTGCCTGTGACACAGTGCATATGACCTGCCTGGCATGTGTCCACGTGAGCAGTCATATATGCTACTGCTAACTAATCACAGGCACTACACCTTCACACATTCATCTTCTGTTGAACTACCTGCTTTGCTAGGGACGGCCTGCACCTGTCACCCCTGGCCTTTCAGATATTGGCAAAGGCTCTTGCTACCCCATAGTGCCTATGTTAGGCAGGGCTCAAATGACAAACCCACCTTCATAGGTATCACAAGGGATAAGACACTAAGAGCAATGCTACCCAACACCAGATGTCTAAACCTCCAGATGCATGCACGCAAAACACTCCTTGGCATGGAAAACATCGATATCTGTGCAGTAACAGATGCCTGGTTCAGGGCTACTGAGAGCACACCAGCACTACCGGGTGTAACCCGGTTGATTTCTTTGATACAGTCACCAAGGCCATTGCCGAGGGGAAGGTGGTTCACACAGCCTACCTGGACCTTGCAAACGCCTTCGCAACAATACCCCACTTGGGCATTCTAGGGAAGCTCACCAGCTTAAATATAAGCCCCTATGTCACTAGATGGATTGCACAGTGGCTCAAGAACAGAACCCACATGGTTAGCATTGCTGGAGCCATGCCAGACCCCATAACAGTTACGGGTTGTGTCCCACAAGGCTCAGTCCTGGGACCCTCTTGTTTGGTATATATTTATTGGAGGTACAGGCCAACACGGATGGACTGTGGCTGTCCAAATATGCAGATGACTGTAAACTGGCCACCATAATCGACTCTCCAGCTGACACAAGCATCTTCCAAAGGGGCATCATAGCAACAGACAACTTGTGCCAGAGCCATGGCCGTCTGCTGAACAGTGTTTAGAAGGGGAATGTGCATCCTGTAGTCTGTTCACCTAGTTGCCAAAGGGACATTGTCCTCACACACACTAACCCCCTCAGCCAAAAACACACACTTGCCAATTGCAGGATTCAAACCCTATCTGACTGTTATGACACTTGAGACGGACGCATTAGCAGAGCACGCTATTTGCATTACTGGGGGTTTTCTCTTCCCCTGCTATACTTATAGAGTGCTGACATCATCAGTGTTTAGAAAAGGGAATGGGCATCCTGTAGTCTGTTCACCTAGTTGCCAAAATGGACATAATCTTCACACACACTAACCCCCCTCAGACAGTCACACACACTTGTCATTCACAGGATCCAAACCCCTACCTAACTATGTTATGACACTTGAGACGTACGCATTAGCAGAGCGCGCTATTCGCATTACTAGGAGGTTTCTTTTCACCTGCTGTACTTATAGGGTGCTGACATCATCGGTGTTTAGAAAGGGAATGTGCATCCTGTAGTGTCTCATCCTATTTGCCAAAAGGGACATTTCCCTCACACACACAAACCCCCCTCAGACAAACACACACACTTGCCATTCGCAGGATTCAAACCCCTACCTAACTATGCTATGACACTTGAGACGGACGCATTAGCGGAGCGCGCTATTCGCGTTATTGGGAAGTTTCTTTTCTCCTGCTGTACTTATAGGGTGCTGACATCATCGGTGTTTAGAAAGGGAATGTGCATCCTGTAGTGTCTTATCCTATTTGCCAAAAGGGACATTTCTCTCACACACACAAACCCCCCTCAGACAAACACACACACTTGCCATTCACAGGATTCAAACCCCTAACCTAACTATGTTATGACACTTGAGACGGACGCATTAGCAGAGCGCGCTATTCGCATTACTGGGAGGTTTCTTTTCTCCTGCTGTACTTATAGGGTGCTGACATCATCGGTGCTTAGAAAGGGAATGTGCATCCTGTAGTGTCTTTTCCTATTTGCCAAAAGGGACATTTCCCTCACAGAGACTTACACACACACCAACCCCACTCACACACACACACACTGAGCATTTGCAGGATTTGAAACCCCTAACTAACTATGTTATGACACTTGAGACGGACACATTAGCGGAGTGCGCTATTCGGATTACTGGGAAGTTTCTTTTCTCCTGCTGTACATATAGGGTGCTGACATCATCTGTGTTTAGAAAGGGGAATGTGCATCCTGTGGGGAGGCAGACACCAAGCACACTATGGCTAAGCTGTCATTCCCTAGGGCAAACAGCCTAGTGTTGACCTCTACACCATTATGTTTAATTGTCAAATGCACATTATTTGTTGCTGATAGACTGTTTGCATATCTTTATTGCCATAGCATTCCCTGTTTGTATGAACAACTTGTGCATCTGTGGAAAATGTTTGCATATGGGAGGGATCCACTATATCATGTATGTCTCTGTAGTCATTTAACTGTGTGCACTGGGCAGACTGCTGTAATGTGGTTGGTTCCTGGCATAACACATAACAATACCAGATATGTGTGTCCAACTGCTAAACCGAGATTTGGCCTAAGTGTGTGAGCATGCCCAGTGTGAGCATTCCATATGTTGGACTCTGCAGCCCACCACATTTGTGGATGTGTGTGAACTTCAACAACTATCACCCGTTTATGGTTGTGGGTTGTGTGTCATGTTGTGTAGTTACTGTACAACTGCTTTGTGTGTGAACACAACAGGATTATACTGTGCCTGCAGTGTTTGCATGGGATACTTTGCATACAGTTGTCAACATCCTTTCACACTGACTTAACACTGTAGTACTGTATAGTGTACTGGTAGTACTTTGACTGTGGTGGACAGTATCCTGGGCTTTACTGCTATCACTGCTTTACATTTCGATAGTGGGCACAACAGCCTGGTTAGGGGCCAGTTGTGTACATCTGACCATGTTGCATTCTGTTCAGATATGAACTACTTACACCAGGCTTGTCCAACATTGTTAGTGTATTCCACAACATAGGTGTACAATTGCAAACACTAGCAATGTGCCCTAGTCCATGTCTAATGCAAGTTGGAGAGTGTGTTTGTCCTTCAACACACATTGTAAGAGGAGTTTGCCATGACATATGTCATGGTTAGTATACTGTGCCTCTGTCTACCTGTGACATGACAGTGATACCCAGGATAAACCTACCATCTCCCGTCCACCCATCAGGATTCCTATTGAGGAAGATTGATAAGTGACTCTATGGGTAGCCTGTGCTGAGGGTTCACTCATGGGTGGGAGTGGCTTCTGTGTTATGGATCACACAGTACAGCTTGTCCTATGTAAGTCAGTGCTGGGGTTCAGGTCTCTCATGTGCATAGCTCACTGCCATTCAGATTGTACAAGGTGCAGCATGTTTATTGATGCCAGCAACACAGGCAACACATGGCATCTGTGCAGGCTGTTTGATACTCCTGATGAGGTACTGTTGGGGACTTTACGGTTGATGGAGGTGTCTGCTGAGGTACATCCCACAGGGGCTATTGTAGTCGATTGTACCACTGATGCAGGATGACTGCAGAGCCACAATGACCTCCCTTATGTAGATCTGACAGCCTTCATGATTAGGTGGGTATATGGTATGTTTCTGTAAACACTACAGCACATGTTTGTCCAATGCAGGATATCTATCACCCTGTGTCCCCAGGTCTCTCATTACATGTTAACTACATAATGGGTTAACACCTATGTGGTAATTGGTGGGCACTTACTGTATATCCACGGGGGTTGACTATACGTTTCTGCACTTAGCTTGCTGACATGGCTATGGCACCAGTTGTCTGTTTCTATGTGGCCCTTTTGTGGGATGCATGTGTCAGCTGGTGGATCATATGTGGTGAGCAGTTTGTAGTCCTCTGCAAATATGTTAGGACACAGTCCTTCCATGTTTGCCTGTACCTATGGGACATATATACCAGACGAGGGAGATACCAGGACAAAGCCTTGTGGGATGCCAGTTATATCTGGTTTGTAGTCTGACATGGCTGAAGCATGTCTGACCATGTCTGTTCTGTCCTTGGTCTGGTTTGCAACCCCTCTACTGACATGTGGGTTTATATTTAAGCTGGTGAGCCTATCTATACTGAACATGTAGGGTATTGTATAGAAGCCTTTGCAAGGTCCAGATACACTGTGTGGAGCACATTGCCCTCATCAATGACCTTAATGACTGTTTCAATTGAGTCAAACATGGTTAGGGGCAGGATCTGCACTTGAGAAGGCCACACTGGGTTGGGTCCGGTGTCAGTAGGTCCCCAACATCCTTATGTCTGTGGTACATGCTGATCCTTTCCATAGCTGTGCAAACTGAGCTTCTCAGGATTCTGGGGTAGTACTGTTCAGTATCCTTTCAGGCAACACCTTTGTTGAGAAGGACCACTGTTGTTGTACACTGCTCTTTGGGTACATATTCTGTGGTAAGGCTGACATTGAGCAGTAGTGCGGTTTGGCATTCCATTCATCTTAGAGTCCATGTTGCACTAAGCCCAGGACACCATCTCATGCCATTGCTGCTGTGTGTTTTGCTTTGGAGATGTTGGCTGTTACCTCAGCATCTGCAATGTCAGGGGGCCAGCAGTCTGCTGGGATAGATATTCTGCATTCGTGGGGGTGGGGGGGTTTGCACTGCACCTGTCAGGATGTATGTTGGCAACATGTGTGTGTGTTTGTGGTATTTGTGTGATTCAGGGCATATCTGTGAATTCCCAACATGGCTCCTACCATCAGTTGTGTAAGCCTTGGGATTATCCTTAGTGTCCTGTACAATTTGTATCTACATAGGTTCATAGGTTCATACTAGGCTATCCACACTGGGCATTTGTTAGCCTAGCCAGAGTGTGTGTGGCTTTTGAGACCCCTTGCTATGTGGATATTATGGCCATTTATGATTTGCTTTGCTGTGCCTCGGTCTGGACATGACACAGTGAAGACCCCCAGTGTAACTCTACAATCATCCATCCACTTGGCAAGATTCCTGTTGAACAGTGTCAGTGAGGGGCTCTGCCTAACATGGAGTGGGATTCTGGTCCAGGGTGTGGGGAGCCTCTGGATTATGTATCTGTCCCACCGGCACATCCTATTTCATTATTTGTTGAGGTTGACATCTCTCACTCTCGCAGCTCAATGGATATGTGTTTTCTGGGGTGGAGCATGTCCATTACTCCTGTGTTGGGCATGGCCTCCTACAACAGGCATGCAATGCCTCTGTGTGGGCAGTATGTGACTGGATTCAGCTGGGGTGTCTACAGCCAGGCAGCATATGACATATATTTGAGACACTTTATCCTCTTGGTGAGGTACCTTTGAGGTCTTTCTAACTGCTGCAGGTGTCAGGTAAGGTAGATCCCATATGAGGCATTGTACTAGATTATGGGTGTGATTAGAGAAAAGTATTGGGGCACAGTGACCTCTGTTGCCGTAGATGTGACTCCTTTCCTGATACGGTGTCAAATGTAGACAGTCTTCCTAGCCACATTGGCAATGTGGGTGTCACATAACAGGTTACTGTCCACTTGTGTCCCTAGGTCCCTGGTTACTCCTTTCATACATAATGGTTTACCACCTATGTGGTAATTCGTGGTACCTTGTTTGGTATTTGGTGGGACATTCATACTGTCCAGTGTCTTCAGGACGGTTGGGGGGGGTTATTGTGTGTGAGAGTGCGGTCTGTAGCATGCTACAGACTGCACAGCAGTCTTGCCTACAGTTAGTTGCACATGGGTGAACTCCACTGCCTTGTGCATTGTCAGTTACCTGGACGTATGGGTGTCTGTGCTGCCTATGGATACTCACCCTCCTTTTATGTTTTGTTCCAGGTTTTGGGGCCATGACACATGGTACGTGGTATAACCTGGTAGTGCTGGTGTGCTGTCAGGAGGCTTGCAGCAGGTTTCTGTCACTGCACAGACATCGATGTTCTCTATTCTGGGGATGGCCTCGGGAGCATGCATATTGGGGTGTACACATCTGGCATTGGTCAGCATTTCCCTTATGTTTCTTCCCACTTATGTTTTCTAGGGTGGTGGGTCAGTCTTTTCAGCCTTGCCTACAAAAGGCTCTATGGAGGTGGCAAAGGCCTTATCCAATATTCAGACGCCCAGGGTAACAGGTGCAGGCCATCCCAAGGACAGCTGCGTGGCTTGTCAAGCATGACATCCCAAGCAGACAGACATTGGATCCCCTTGGAATGACACCAGTAAGTGTGCTACTTGCTATGACTGATCATTCCGTGTTTGTACTGTGTCATTATTCTTGGTAAGGGTAGGATGCTGCGAATGGTGAGTGTCATACCGGCCTGGACTACATAATCAGATAGCTCATCTGTGTCTCTTTACATGTAGTCTAGGGCAGTACATCTCAGGTCATTCACACCAGCATGGACTATGACTGCATCATATTTCTACTTGCTTTGGAGTGACCTACATATTTCTGTTATGTGGCATATTGTGGCAGCCTACAGGCAGCTTACTGTACCCTTTCCCTTGTTCAGTCTGGTGTGCGGGACAGCAGTGTGTCTGACTATGGAGTCACCTATTACAACTGTATCAGGCATGTTGTTTCTCCTTCTGGCCTGTGACTGTTTGGCACACCAGCTTTGTGTGCTATGTGTTGCATGTGCTATGTTTGGAGGCTGTTTCATTGGGTGTCTGCTTTAGAGGCCTCTGTTGGTGTGCTGTGTTTGTGATTTCTGCCTCCGGGAATGTATTTCTGTGTTTATGTGTTTGGTTTGCAGTTGTGATAGGTCTATGTGGGTATGTGTTTGTGGTGTGTGTGGTTACCTTCTCCTACTGACTTGTTTTGGGAGTACTGAGTTGAGGGAGCTCAGCCTCCAGTTTGGATGGATGGTTGCATCTCTCACATATATTTGTATTTCTTGGGTGGAGTTGGGGGTTGTCTGTGTACTTGGGGCAGGTGTAACATTGCCTCAGGATTCACAGATTCCACTTGTTGTGGCTGGCCTTAGTGGATTGCATGTGTGGACAGATTTTATTGCCATACTACTGATCAGTAATTACTTCATTGTTCATGTTTGCTCTATCATGTAGTAGCTTCCTCATTCTCTTGCATGTTTTGGTTATGGCTGGTGTCCACCATGCCAGATTTAGGCACTGTGTCTTGTTTTAATTTAGGACTGCATAATCCAAGCATTCCTGGCAGTGTTCATGGAATGGCTGTATTACAGGTTCTGAGGTGTGGCCCATATTTTGCACCTGCACGGGACCTTTAATGGATTCCACATCAGTTTTGAGGTGTGCAAATATTGCTTAGCACATCTTTTCCACTGTGGTTTTCTGGCCAGGGACTGTGGTCAGGATTTGTATATCCAGTGTGATTACTATATGGTCTGGTTTTACCAGTGAGCAATACACTTCTCATCTTGACATCCCGTACCCATGTTGCTGATTATCACATCCAGTATGCTTACCCCTCTTGTGGGGGTGGTGCGTTGTTCCTGGGCCTTTTGGTTTGTGGATTCGATGAACTTTTGTCCTACACTGTTGCAGCTGGTATAATGCTCCCAGTCTATATGTCTGGGTATTTGCAGTCGCCCAATATAATGTGGTTTGGAGGACTTGATATATTCATGTATTCCAGCATAGGCCGGATGCAGTTCCTGGTGTTGGGCCAGTAGTCTGTAGCAGGCTATAAACTGGGGGGCAGTTTTAGCCACTGTTACTTGAGCATGGCTAGTCCATGCTGCTTTTGTGGTGGTACCAACATGGGGTGTGGTTATCCTTGACAATTCTTGCTAGTCACCCTCCTTTTGTAGCTTGTTCCAAGTTTTGAGGCTGTACAGCACAGTATGAGGTGTAACCTGGTAGTGTTAGGGTGCTGTTGTGAGCCTTGCCTCAGTTTTCTGTTACAGCACAGTTATCAACATTCTCCATACTGGGTGAGCTTAGACTGCATGCATCTTGCTGTTTCAACTTATCCCTTATCTTATTCTTATCCCTTCTGGTACCTATGGAGATAGGTTTGTGTTTTGAGCCTTACCTATTCAGGGCACACTGTGTGTGACAACAGCCTTTGCCAGTATCCATACGGCCTGCACTGATAGGTGCACGCCAGTCCTAGCAGGTGGTGCATCATGTCATGCTCAGCATGTCATCCCAGACTGGCACACATTGGGTCCCCTTTGACTAACTGCGATACTTCAGTCAATTGTTGCACTTGATCATCTCGTTGTCATGTTGTGGCATGCTGCTTGTTGAGGGTAGGATGTTAGTCAGGGTCCTCAGGTGTGCATATGGTACTTGGTGTTACATTACTTAACACATAGCATTCATGCCTCAGGTGGTGCTGCAGGGCTGCCTCTGTCGGATGCATATTACACTTCCCTGTACATGTTTGAGAGCAGGTTGTGTCACGTTAGGCATCCCTGTTACTATATGAGTGAGTCAGAGAGGGTATCATTCCCAAGGTTCCTACTGAGCCAATGTATGTGCTATCGTTGCCTCTTTGCCAAGGCCAGGGCATACTGGGCACGCCTCCTTCTGCCTACTGGGGCAGGCTCAGGTTGTTCCTCCTCCGAGTCACGCTGTGCCTGTGGTGGCCTTGGCAATGGTGGGGGGTTGTTTGGCCCAGCCCTATGCTGGTCCTGCTGCAGCTGTTTTCGCAAGATCATATTATGTAGCATAGCACATACCATGACAATTTGGGTACATGTAGTTGGTGTGTACTGCAAGGCTCCACCAGATGTGTCCAGACACCGGAACCGTGACTTGAGCAGCCCAAACACACGCTCTATTACATTACGTGTTTGTGCGTGTGCCTCATTATGGCATTCCTGTTCAGGTGTGTGTGCGTTTCTGATGGGTGTCATCAGCCACAGCTCCAGTGCATACCCTGCATCCCCCACTAGGTGTCCGTGCGAGATGTCCCCATTGGCAAATGTCTGGTACAGCTGCGTCAAATGCCAGATGTGGGAATCGTGGTAGCTCCCAGGACAGCCAGCACACACATTCATTATTATGCCCTGGGCATCACACACGACCTGGCAGTTGATGGAGGGGAAGCCCTTGCGGTTGATGTATGCCCTACCCCGCTCACCGGCTGGTGCTTTGATGCATATGTGCGTGCAGTCTATTGCTCCCACTACCTCAGGGTATTCCGCTATTTGCTGGAAGAGACGCATGTTGCTGGCCAATACCTCACGGGCATTGGGGAAGTATACATGATCACCGACATGTGCTGACATGGCATTCAGGAACTGGTGCAGTACCCTGGAAGCTGATGCCTGTGATATCCCCATCATATCGCCAGTTGGTCTCTGGAAGGTACCTGTTGCTAGTATTCTTAGGCCAACACATACCTTGGTTTCCACTGGGATGGGTTCCCCTCTGTTGGTTCTGTGTGTGAGGCGTGGCCTGCACAGCTCCACTATTTGCTGCAGGAGGTCTCTGTCCACTCTATAGCTCTACTATCTCCAGCTCATGTAACCCGTGGTAGGTGACCCTGGGCCTGTACACTCTTCTCCGTCTCCTCACTGTGGGTTGTCTGGCACCATCTGCATTGTCACCACCCTCAGCAAGTCGCCTATGTCTCATTATGACAGCTATGGCAGCCCCTAACATTTCTGCTCTGAGTTCAGCTTTTTCAGTTTTCACTTCTGATAACTTAACTCCTGTCTTGCAGTGTCTCTTGAGAGAAACATTCTGCACTGCTGTTTGCAGAGTTTTAAGTGCTGGGCTGGGCTAGTATTCTGCCTGTGTAATTGCCTGCATCTAATTGTTTTCACCTGCTAGCTCCAGCAGTATTCCCTGCTAAC